>NW_028262347.1:69299244-69451802 GCF_047370975.1 Nipponia nippon
AGTTCTGTGTACAGATCTAATCGGGATACCAAGACAAAAGAACACCAACTTGTTCAAATTTTACATTTAGTCATTTCATATGTCAGCCTGCTCTGTGGCCTCCGAATCATGTGCTTAGTGTGCTGATGACGAAGCAGCTTATTACTTTCAACCTGAAAAAATAGCATGGTGCTATGGGATAATGTCTAAGGCAGAAAGTACGTAACAGGGTTTTCAAAGACTTGGTTACAGGCTAAAATTTCAAGGTGGCCTAAAAAACTCTTGGTGCATTTTCTATGATGAAATGTAATGGGAAATGCACAGCTAGGAAATTAACACGGGAGATGTAGGGGGGAAATGAGAAAGTATATTTACAAGGTGTCTATTTTAAACTCAGTCTTGACCATCACTGTCTTAAAACTTGTATCTTCTTACTCTACGAGCAAAAAGATGTTGTACTGAGTTAGTTTTTGTTTCCTGTTTAACAGAACACACTTAAAACACACTTGAACTTTTCTGTTGACAGCAAGTCAGTTCACCCTGATTTATTCTAGTTTCATGTGCAGAATTTGACCCAATGTATTTCACATACACCTGGAAGGACATGGGCAACCACCCCTTGACAGGCATGTACAGCTTGATATTTTATAGAATTTTTGCCTAATGTCAAAAAGCAATTAAAAAAAAAAAAAAAACAGGATGCTCGCATAGGATTTAAGATCCTCTAAGCAAAAGGTTTGAGGCACAGGCTGGAAAATGAAACCTTTATCAGTTTAGTTCCTCCAACACTAGTTGGTGATTTAAGAATGGTATCATATAACCTGGTTGCATTTTGCTTTCCATGCATAAATATAAGGAAATAAAAGCCAGTGTTGTAAAATGATTTATTATCTGTCAAAACCTCACCTAAAGCGGAAGAAAGCACAATGTCATCTGCCTTTATCATTGTCCACTGATGTGGAAAAAAATCATCTGGTAACTAAGAAAAGAATAGCTGCAGTGCCAGCAAGTGTAGGCATTTCACAAGGGCACCTGATAGGTATTTCACAAGGAGTTTAGTAACTGTGAGAGATTTATTCTCTTTCACCTGGAGACAGAGGGACAAAAGAAGTGGTTTTTGGTGTTTGCTGCACCACCAGTTTCTTCTAGGGAAAAAAAAACCTCCATGTACTCAGCTGCAGAGGTTCCAAAACGTGGTTTGCTTGGACAGGAGTGACAGCAGCTCCCAGGCGTGTGCTGTGCCCAACACATGCATTGTAGAAAACTGTCCCAGTGGCCTTTTTCTACCTTGCTATCTTTTGAAGTAGCTCATATGCTGCTCGTGGTATAAATACTACAGTTTGAGGGTACTTACTAAAAGGCCTTTGTAAATGATAAGTCAGCTTTGGTTTTGTTGTGTGGTTGTTCTCTTCTTGACAGAGAAGCTCAGATTGCAAAATGCTGCATGGGTTTGTGCTACAGATGTCAAGCTGGAGTCTATAATTAGCATACTGCCTAGAAAAAGCTTCAGGGATGTTAGTTCTCACGTTGGGCTGAATCACTCCTGCAGTCCTTAGGCAAAAATCCTACTAAAGTTGCTGGGGATTTTGCCTGGGTAAGGACTTGGGCCCCAATCTGTTTCATCTGAGGTTAGTAACAAAACATGCAAGTGTCAGCACTTGAAAATGTTGCCCAATGTGAGGTCTTCATGCGCCAGAGGCTTCTCTGCTCACACATGACTTCAATATTGTGTAACTGTTGTCCGCCAAAGGGGGAGCATGAGGTATTCAGGATCTGAAATTGCTTACAGGACTGAATAGTCCAGATAATACTGTTTGCCCAGTGCACAATTCCACAGGCTAAAATGCAGTTATATCTGGCATGAATTTGGCCCGCTGTCGTTACTAGCATTTTGCTTCCATAGCTGTACTTAAGGAAATGTGGAATCAGACCCAGATAAACTTTTATATCTTAATAAGGAAAAACAACATATGTCAGAAAAGAATGAGAAAGCATTTGTGAGGCTTCATAGTGACCCTTTAGGTAGCTGCGGTAGCAGAGTTCCTAGGGCAACGATATTCAGCACTGTAGGTGAGAGAAAGTAAAGCTGCCATTTAAAAGTGTCGCTTTCATTGTGTAACTTTCTGTGCAGCTGAAGTAGCAGAAGAAAGATCATTTAGGGTGATGGTGCTTCCGCTTTTGCCCCATGTTCCATCAATGGCAACAAAACTATGATGCCAACATTTGACTGTTTCCTATTGGAATGAAAACAAAACTGAGAGTAGACTTCCCTCCTGACTCTCTTCACATGTGGCTTTCTTTTTAAATTGTGAGTGAAAAAGCAAGGAAGTAGGGAAGTAGTAGGGCCTTATCCTTGATTGTTTTGTCTTCCTCCCCCTTTCCAAGAGGAGAAAAAAGGAAATACTTAGGAAAAAATTAGTTGTCTCAACAAAGTGAAATTAAAAACTTTGGCATTTAAGTTATGCTTAGAAATGTTTCATATACAACACTGATTCTTTAAAATATTTATGCAGGTTAGTATTTGGAGAGGGAAGAAATGTTGTTCTGGGCTCTTTTCCCTAATTTAAAGAAAAAGGCACAGAAAGGCTAAACGGTGTTCTCAAGGTCACCCGCCCTCTCAGTACCAGAGTCTCTCACACCATTCTCTTCCCCCTAGACCAGATTTTTGACCTTGAATTGCATCACATAAGGTATTTGCCGGTCTGATCAGGGTGGTTTTGAACTATTTTCCTTCTCTGGGAATTCACCATAATCATCTTAATCACTTCAATAGATAAAATTTTCTTGTTCCCCTGAATGTGTAGATGGTTTGCTCTGTGTAAGTTAATCAACAGGTTTGGTTTTTATTAGTAATATAATTTAACAACCCAGCTTTTATCAAAAAGCAGCATTTAGGTTCGTTGTTCTGTAGATTTCACAACTTCCCAGTTTCTCTCTCTCTTTCTGGTTTGAAAGGAAGCTTTGATCATAAAACAAAAAGCAAGCAACCATTTGAAAACCTTCTTCCCCTTCCTCTCTTCTGATAGTTACTGCTGAGGGTAGGTAAATCCCATCTAACCAAACACCATGTAGAAGCTGTTTATCTCAAGCCTGCGTTTGATGTCAAAGCAACAGTATGGAGAAAACAATTTGTTTCCTTTGTTTGCATGGAGAGCAAAAGAAGAAAGAGCTGCTGGTATTTAGGAAGCCTCAGGACAAAGCTATGGCCAATGTTACAATCTATAATTCTGAAGTAATTTGTTCCAACGTAGCATCAGAAGGCCTGATATTGTTTGGTGAAGGGGGAAAAGCATTTCTAGAAAGTAGAGCAGAGTAACTCTTCAGTTTGGGGAAGGTGGGCCGAATTCAGGCATGTGTCTGACTCCAGCAGCCAGCTTCTTGAGTGAGTGCTGGTGAACAGTGACAGCTCTGAGATAAGTAACTGACCCTGAAAGGGTCACGGCAGTGAGCATCTACCAAATCTCTGTGCCACTGCTGCCACTTTTGCGTGGAAGAAGGGAGGGCAGTGTGGAGAGCAAACTCCAAAACTGTGCTGATTTCTGCCCGCGGGCTAAATTTTATTTCTTACTCCCTTGCAGGCATCAAAAGCCACATAAATTAGATAAGCTCCCAGGCTGCTATAGTTCATGCCTGGGAAGAAACTTTTCCTATAAGATCCTCTGTGACTGAAAAAGTTTTGTGGTGATCTACATGTGCTCTTGCTCTCTTGCAACTGAGGAGCTGGCCTGTGTTGTTCAACTTATAGTTTTTTCCAGCTTCTCCCTTCCCTGATTCTTGTAACCTGGAGTGCAAACAACATTACACGGAGAACTGCTAGAGCAGTGATGTGTGACCAGCTACAGCATATAGAGGCTGACATTAATGTTGACAGGGCATTAAGTTTATCTACTGTAAAAGCTATTTCCCTAGCAAAGACTATCTGGTGAGATAACACCTCTGTTTTGCCTGCTGGAAGAGAGACTTGTGTTGATGTAGGAATCCTCTTATAGTACGAACATGTTACAGAGAAATATCTTTGAAGGTAAGGCTTTAGAGAGAATCCATTGTTTATATAGCTGGGGACGACACCTTTGTGCAAATAAATTAATCTCCGTCTGCCCTGTTGGGAAGAACTTCTTGAAGTTGGCAAGATTTATCCACTGACACTGTGATTCCACTTCTCAAGAAGGGACATTAGAGGAAACAGTCTATGAGAAAACTGCCATTGCCATACCTTCTGACAAATTGAATGTGCTTTATTTCCCATGGTTAGAGAGGCATAGAAGGCATTCAGTATCAGGATCTCCAGAGAAAATTTTAGGAATAAATGCCACAAACCCCCAGGATGAATATTTATACAGCAAAGCCATTTTTTTAGATGCCTAACATGTGGTCTTACATCTTTATAAGGGCACTTATAAAGTGGTTTTAAAACTGTGGAGTAATCAGCAGTTCCTGCTGAAGTCAGTGAGAATGGCCCTTGATCAGTGTTTGAAAATCAGTTATCATTGCGGATGTAGCCTTAAGAGTCTCTTCATTGAGAAGAAAGCATTGGTGAGCAAGACTGATAGCAGCTGAAACCCTGAAGATTTTTTAACATGGTATAAAGAACTGTCAGGAGAGAGGTTGTGGTGTTCAGTAATGGTAGCTGAGGGACATGGAGCATGTGTTTGGAGTTAGAAACAACCATTGGGGGTGAGAATTAGTTGTATTACAGTAATGCCAGCTGAGATCAAAGCCACAGTGTGCCTAACACTGTGTATACACAAATTAAAAGTATATGTGTGTACTTCCTTTTTACAGGAAACCAAAGCTAGTATAGGTGGGGTTCAGCTGCCTAAACACACTCATCTCATGCCAATTTAGACACTTTGTGGTACCCAAGACCTTCATTGTAGACTGAAAGATAAAATACAGCATCTGGGGTTTGTGCTCTTGTGGTGTGATAGTTGGAAGGGCATATCCCAGGTGGGATGTCAAAAAATCCCATTCAGTGCCTCAGAGCAGGCAACTGAGTGTGGTTAATCCAAAGAGATGTAGGAAAATTTAGTACAACTAGAACCTTCAATATGGATCTTGTAAGCTAAATGCCTTAAACATGTTCTTAGTAGATAGAAAAATGCGATAGGACCAACTGTAACAGAAATTGTTCTGATATGAGCTTTTTTCCCCGTTGGTCTAAGTGTGTATTCATCATGACCTATCTACCTATCTCTTTTTCTTCCTTATGTATTTTATATTATAACTTGAACATTCATGTGCAGAAAGATAAATACTGAGGTCCAGACCTTGTATTCCTTGGCCCAGACCAAGAGCTCTGTGTGGGATGGGGTCGAACTGGGAAGCCTCTAAGAGACCAGGACAGGCTGAGAGAGGCAGGAGGTACATTAGCAGAGCTCTCCTGGGGAAACTGTCACATCTTCCCTGCTCCTGACTGCAAGGTAGCTCGAGTAGTCCATCGCTTTCTTAAATGGATTCACAAGAGAGCACACAAGAAGGCAAAGATAATAGTATTTTGTTTTAAATGCAAGTGGGGTTAGAGAGCCGCCCCTGCTGTTGTGAAGGCAGGGCAGTGGAGCAGCGCGATGAGCTGTAGCTGACAGGAGGTCTGTGACGCTGTGATGTTCCTGCGGCAGAGCTCGGAGACGAGGAGTCTGGGCGACATTACACAGCTGAACTAGTATGTATGTTACCGAATTGATAGCCAGTGCTGGTGCAGCTGAGAAGAACTGACAGTTGTGAATGGCACCCAGCCCTTCTCAGCACTTTGGTGGGAAGCCTGGGAAGCTTGCAGCAGGACCCAGTACAGGCACGGCTCTGACGGAGCAGCAGTCACACTCTTGCTCTGTGCCTGCTCGCTTCCTCTTATTGAGTGAGAAACTTCCCATCCACTCCAGTACAGACTGCTAATAGGATAAAAATCTCCAGTTGTATTTGCTCCTGGGAAGAGAAGCAGGTCTCTCCATCCCAGTTATCTCATAAACAACATCAAGCCTGGAGAGGTGGCGGGGGAAGGAAAATGTTTCCAACTGGGGAACCGAACTGAAAATAGCTGTGGCACTGAGTCTGCCTGCTGATTACAGCAGCTCTTCAGTTAGCAGGATTGTAGAGATAAGTCAACAGATTAAAGAATTGGCCTTTCAGATCTTGAGGCCTAAATTCAAATTCAGCTTTAGGGCGCATGGGTGTTTGTAGTGCTGCTCACATCCTCATTTCCATTTACAAAGTTCGCAAACCACAGCAGGATGCATGTCACTTCTCCTTGTCCACTTGAGGAAGGACTGCAATCAGATGTGTCCCTCTAAGTGCAAATTATAGAGATCTTGTAGTGGACCCAAGGACAGGTAGCACAGGGGTCGCTGGAGATCAGGATGAGGATGTTACCAACTACACTAAAATTTGAAGGCTTAAGTAGCAGAAGGGTTAAACATCAGAACAAGGATGCAGTGCAGAGCTGTGTGGATCCTCACAGATGTGCAGATCAAAATGTAAGTGTGTTATCTAGCTGTTTGAAGAACCACGAGCAGAATAACAGGGCTATGCCAGGTCACGAATGACTTGCTTTAAAACAGCTGTGTGAGGGAAGCTTGCATAACACCTGCCCACACTAAGCTTAGCTCAAGCTGTTGTTATCAGTCCCTCATTCTCCTGCATGCTAGAAGTATCTGCAAACTAGGAATCTATTATTTCAAGGCCCCTATAAAATGCCTGTTTCTTTGGCTTGGGGTAATTGACCTGTTCTCAGTGCCCTACTCAAGAGGTGTAAAAGCTTTAATTACAGGTTTGACAAGCTGTCTTTAAGGGCAAAACTCTTTAACTTCAATTCTTTGCTTTTCTCCTGGCTGCACAGTAACACACAGCCTGCCCAGCTAGCATGTCTCATGCTTCTGACTCATATGATATTGTGATAATAGCGTCTAGTATCAGACTAGTCATTATGTTAGCAAAAGTGTCTGAAAGAACACCACGTGCAGGAGGAGCACACAAAATCACAAGCATTTTATTTACTAGGCACAGAAGAAATGTAGCAGACTGGGGTTTCAAAACAGAATTTTATGCACATTTCAGAATAGGAGAGGTGATTTCCATTTCAGATCATGAAGCTGAATAGAATCTGTTCAGTGTGATCCATGAATGCAACTACAGGGGTCCAGCGCTTTCACACAGCCCTAGCTCCAGAGTGACCTAGATCTGATGTGTGTATTGCTGTACCTGTTGATCAGTGAACTGAATTGCTTGATTGTTTACCATCAAGGAAGGCATCATCCAGAAGTCTTCTCACACATCCCACATGAATACTGCTATTAGAAAATGTCTACACTTGCTGAGAATTAATCTCTGTCAGGCACTGCCTGTGCAACAGGACTGCTCAGGTGGACAGGGCCTTGCAGCTCTCTTTTCCTGATAATATTAATGATTAAATATTTTGAGCAAGTCACTCCTAAATTAAGTCTTCCCAGACACAGGAAGCATACACTTTCAGCTTGCAGAGTGGTATTTCGGATGAAAATATTCGGTCACTTGTTCTTTCCCACAGTCCCTTCACCTGTGGCCCAGCCTCTGCCCAGTTGCCCTGCCTGTCCTTTGAAATAATACAGCCCAATTTCTCCCTCACATTCACTTTTCCTTTTTTTGTGATGTTCTGCCAACAAGGGCCAGCCTCCAGGAGAATAGTTTCCTTCTTCTATACCAGACATAGTCCTCAGATAGACCTGCCTTCTCATTGGCACAATTCCTGCCTAAGCTCCCTGGCTGCAGGGTTGTGCGAGCTCCCTCCGGGAATGATTTCCATTGCGAGCTACGAGGGCATGACTCCCCACCCGCTGCACCATCCAAACCGTCGCTGCTGTCCTGATGTATCCTCTTATGTGCTCTAGCTCACAAACTGTAGGCCACTCACCGAGTTTTCAGGCGTCACCTGCCTTGAAATGGTTTGTGACAGACAGGAATGTCATGAAACAGCCAGAGCTGTATCTGTCACTTTGAAGCTCAGCAATCTAGGTGGTGAGTAGCTACTCTCCCCAGGGAGTTTCTGATGACATAAGCAGATTGAGCTAGAACTAGCTTCTGTAATTTTTTTGCTTCTTCTGGACTCTGCAGGGAAGGTGAATTCACAGGGCTGTGAACTGAAAGAACAAAGATGCTTTTGCTGAAGTAGCCGTCCTCATCAATGTTACTGATTCACCACCCAGGTGTATATTTGTATGGGTGGGCCGATGCAGAAGTTCCCCCATGCACAGGAATTTCAGAAAACATCTGGCCAGCTTTAAAACCACTTTTGTGCTTGAAACTTTTGTGCTGGTTATTTTCATTAATAACAATGCTAGTGAGCAAAACATGAATAGCGTCATGATTATTAGAGGGACAAAAGCAATCAAAGCAGGAGGGATTTTTTCTTTTAGTTGTCAGTTTCACTGTCTTGAGGGCACTTTCTTGTGGTTAGTTGTTTTGTTCATTATCAACTTTTGTATCACTTCCCAACACATTATCTACAGTATTTGCAGCTCTCATGCCCCCATTTCTAAGGCGCCTGCCAGACCAGCCTGCAGTAGTAGAATCCTTCTGGTTTTCAAGCTCCTGCTTGTTGTGCCCATGTATCATTTTACAGGGTAAATTCAGGTGCATTTGATGGCACTGCTGCTTGTCCAACCTTCCTCTACTAAAAATCATAAAGAATGAGAGAGAAATCTTGCAGAACCATTCAGAATGTGCTGTTGTGATTTGTTCACCATCACAAAATACTGTTGAAAGAGTCATAGATCCTCAATTGTTTTGCTTTTCCTTTTTTCTTTCTTTTCTTCTTTTTTTTATGTTGTGTTTTTTTTTTTTTTTTTTAATTGCTTCAGAATTCTGTGGGCAACCAGAGGGGTTGCTAAAAAGTATTAGACTGACACCAGACACGTACGCTATAAACCATGTCCTGGCAAGTAAATCCCTTGCACTTTGGCACATTAGTTGTTGCTGCTAACAAGGCAAACAATGCAAGTCATTTATCAGACAAGAAAACCAGTTTAGGATGCCATAGGAGGATCCAGATTCAGGAGAGAGACATCTTTCAAGATCTGTTCTGGTAGCAGCTCTGTCACCCTGTGACCCAGCCCATCTGTCCTTCTTCAGCCACCGGGATTAAGAGAGTTACTTCCATTGCACTTGCAGACAGATACTCTGCAGTGAATGGACTCCTATCACAGGCTTAGATGTTTGCTCAGCAGTAGAACCAGTTACCCAGGGAGATTGCTCGGTTTGCCCTTTTTAGCAGAGAGTTAGACTCCTTTCTGTAAAGTCTGCTTGTTCGGGTGAGTCCTACATCCTGTGTTTACAAGACATTTGAGATACCACAGGTTATGCAAAGAATACCTTTGCTTTTCAGGCAGGGAAGTGCAAAGAGGATTTTAAGTTCTTCCTTTCAAATACAGAACAGAACATGCATGAGGCTTGCAAAGGCCATCTCTTGGCAGGGCCAGGAATTTGACTGTGCCCGTTATGTGGTCCTCTGTGCAATGTGCATTCCACTTACCGGTTGAAATGAACAAATATTTGTGGGATGCTGGGTATTACTGTCAATATTGCTATAAAAAGAAGAAAAATGGTAGCTGTTTAAAGTAGCTGAGGAGGTTGTTATACTAAAGTAAGTCCCAGGAAGATTAATTAGTGGCAAGGTAATGCATTCATAGGTGCGCGGTAACCTGCATGTGGTAATGACAGATCTGTTAATCACATGCCTGCGCAATTGATAGATATTGCTATCGCTCCTATTCCTCTTTGTGTATGGTATAAATTCACTTAGCCCAAGGCTATGTCCCCTCAGCATCACAGGATGTGCATGTGCATATGGTGACGCTCCATAAGGGGAGGAGGACATGTAAAAGCAAGTCTTTTTATATAAAAAAATAAACATTGCGATTTATATTATAAAAGATATAATTTATCTGTGAATGAAATGTTTGACCATACAATACTCCATCTTAGTATCAGCAATGTTTCTACTTTCTACTGCTCCATTCAGTAAACTGTGCTACACTGCATCAGCCTTCAGTGATGCAGTCCAATGCCCGGCCTGGTTTCACTGTAATGACAAGCCTTGTTACCACATACTAGCTGCAACGTCTTTGCTGCTGGTGCACTAGTGTAAAGATCTTTTTACCGAAAAGCCCTTTTCTATTTAACTGAAGTGGATACAGCTGGCAATCACTTTATGGCTCTTTATTACTATCCCAGATTCTGTGGCTGACCTTGAGTGAAAGTGTGAATCAAGCTCTCTCCTTGCAATTGCATTCATTTGTACGTAACCCAAAATTAGGTCATGCAAAGTGCATATATTACATGTATTTAATGTAATATCGTGTGTATAATACTGTCTGTATGAGCATTGGCCTCTGAGCCCTTGGTAGGCATTTTCAAAGTATTTTCACAATTTTTCTGGATTTTTTTTACTGCATTGGATTTATTGGCATTCCGTCTAACTTTGGAAGGTATGTAACCACCAAGATCCTACATAGAGTTCAAGTTTCCTTGCCTCTTCTCCTGAAGAAGCTCTCCTATTGCAGAACTCCTTTTCAAAACAGAAAACCCAAAGGAGTTCCCCAGTCACATCTGGTATATCTTCCTGACAAAATCAGGAGATCTAGAGAAAACTAATCATATACCTCTGCAGTTTACTTTCTGCATGCTGCTTGCATTTAAGAACATACTCATTGATTGTTCCCAAGACATTGTATGCATGTAGCAGAATGAAAGCTGTATCTTATTTAAATTAATGAATAAGATGAATGAGTGCAGCATTTCCAAAACAGGCAATGAGAAGAGGAAAGCTAGGGAATATTCATGTATTAATTAAAACGAGAGCTCTCCACTGAAAAAATATGAGTCGATCGATATACTGACAGCTGCCCATAGACTCATTCATGAAATGATGGGCATGAGAGACACCACGGGAAGCAGGGTTTTTACTGGAGACAAAGTCATTCACTTGATGCACATTCAGTTAAAGGAAGCAGCCTGGATATTGCAATTTATTCTTGTTGTGCTTGGCGGAAAAAAGAAATCTTAAATCCCAGCTGAAGAATTCACAGGACTTCTCTGCTCTTTAGATTTGCTTTATAGTTCTGCAGAGTCCCGCTTGGGAGACATTAGCATCAGCAATAACTATATTACTTAACACTTATTGTAATGTGTTTCATCTGCAGAACTCAGAGAGATTTGCAAGGTGAGTGCAGAATTATAATCCTCCTTTTAGAGAAACTGAACAGATATGTGGAAAGGCTTGGTCATATGGCCAAGGTGACACATGAAGGTGAAATGGTGGTGGAGTGACGTCAGGTCCTTCTGACCTCAAATGCCATTGTGGGCAAAAGGTGTGATTTAGACCCATATTTTGCAAAGTAATTCAATACCAGTAGAAACTGGCGTGTTGGAGAAACTGGCATCTAAGTGACCATATTAGAAAACACAATCAAGTGTATTGTTGCTTTTCTTAATCTAAAAAACCCACTGTGGGTCTTTTTCAATATGAATGGACATACTGTTGGATAGTCACACTGTTTCAAGTCGGGTACCTAACCCAAGGGCATAAGGTAAATGCTCAGCCTGTCCATACGGTTGAGGGAGACATCAGTATGGCATTCATAAATCCTGTGATAGGAATCCATCTGCCTCTATAGCCTAACTGAAACAGCTAAATCTGAGATGTAAAGTCAGGCAATGTGAATAGCCTCTGACATACCCAGTTCTAAAACTAATGCCCAGATCTGCAAAGTCATGTAGTAACACGTCCCATTAAAATCTGTGAAAAATTTATGCTTTGTCTGTGTTTGTGGAACTGGACACCCTTTGCCCAGGCATGATCTTCTCTGGGTCTTAAATTGTCACAGTATTAAAGTGAGATTCAGCAACAAGTGTGGCAACATTATATAATCCATGGAGATAAACCTGGATATTAGAATTACTTCCACTGCCGAGATGACAAATATGTCATAAATGCAAGATACAACAGTGGTAATGATATTTCTGAACTCGGAGCAAATATTATTCTCCAAGTGTGTAAAGGGAAAATTATCTCAGGGCTACACAGAAGGATATTTGCTTGTGCCAGCTTTCTGTTTCACTGGTTGGCTGTCTTTTGGCAACCTGCCATCTAATAATGCATTGTATGTCCGTGGGGCATTTTGTTGCAGGAGGGACATATGTTAGTGCAAGAGTAGAGCGGGTGTCAATGCTTGATGCCAGTGACATGGAACAGAGGCCCTCAAAGGGTCTTGCACATCTGTCTGTCTAGCCAGTCACAGACTGCAGACTCTTTGTCCTTATTTCTGTCTGTTGGGTCTCAGAGATAGAATTAACATAACATGAAGAATTTCTCAGATTTATTTTTAAGGAAGCTGCTACATAGCTGCTGTTGTTGCTTTAGCTGCTGCAGGAATGCTATGTAAGTAATGTGAAACTGGAGTTTAGGTAGTCAAGGAGGAAAAGTCTACGTTCAGAGACGAGCCACACTGTGGCAAGACACAAGAAGTGCAAAGTGCAAAGGTTTCAGAAGAAACTGTAGAGAGAGTATAAAACCTACTGGTCCTTAGGGTTTGCACTCTGTTGAAACCGTGAAATACTTGCATGCCTTTAAAAAGTTATTTCACCTCCCTTTAAAAAAAAAATGCTATGCTATCTAGAGAATATGTAACTAATGGGAGATTTCATCAACCAGAGTGAATTATGGCTGTGATGATAAATCCAAAAAGAGATGTTGCCATGTAAGCAAAGCCACCATGATTGGCCCCAGGAACAGGTACACTGGAACAGGTTGCCCAGAGTTGTGGATGCCCCTTCATTGGAAGCGTTCTTCGTGTTGGACGGGGCTTTGAGCAACCTGATCTAGTGGCAGATGTCCTTGCCCATGGCAGGAGGGGTGGACTAGATGATCTTTAAAGGTCCCTTCCAACCCAAACCATTCTGTGATTCTCTGAAATATGTAGTATCTTCTATGAGACCTATCCCTGTGTTGTTGTTAGTGGTTCACTGTACTCGTTTGGTTGAAGTGAGCCTATATACATCAGTATTTAGTTGCTTAACCCTAATACCTGAGGGTGTTAGGTAGGCAGTTGAATAGTACGCACAGGGATTGATCACTGCCTTGCCCATGCTGCAGTTTGGACACTGAAGCACCTTCAACGCAAAGTATGTGGTAGATGGAAGATTAAATGGTCTGCTTGAAGGCGGGAGGTGGGGACCCCACAGAGAGACAATGTGCCCTCTACTTCTGGCAGAACCAAGCCCCCTGGTGATCGCTGATTTGGTTACAAGCAGTGGACTTCTTGAAGTTGACAGAGAACCACACATGGCATAGGAGGTGAGGCACCAGGATTTCCACTGCTAAGTTGCTCTGTGCCCATGTGGGAGCAAATCTGCATTTGCCTCTTTTTTGCCTTTGTCTCAGCTCCCAAAATTTCAAGGAGGAAGTGGTCAATGAGATGGCATAGTCTGTATACCATGGTCCTAAACATAACTCTGGTCTGGACTAGAGCCCACCATTTAGAAAAAACATCTCTTCCTGATTAAAACATTCCTGTGGTGGATTTACCACCAGCATTCTTGGTACATGGTTCCAGTAATTAATTACCCAGACTGCAAAAAATGCCTGCCTTGTTTCTAGACTGGAGCCGGGGTGTGGGCACAAGGTCTGTGTCTCTGAGAACTGAGTCAGATAAGAAAGCCATCTGGGCAGTATTTGATTTACTTCCTCTCATATTCAGCCCCAGTTTATATACATCTCTCCTGCAGCATCTTCTATTTTCAGGTTTCGTTAACTGGCCTGAACGAACCTCACAGCATCTGCACACATGATTATCCCCTGATATTGAAGGTGATGTGAGGTGCCATGTAAAATAAGCGATTGCCCTGCTGAGAGCATACCACGTTGGGGAATACAGTCCTAATCTCCTGTCTGTCCTGACCTTTAACTTCTAGGCTATCATTCCTCTTATACTTGATACCATCTTAATACTTTTTATTGTCCTTAACGTTTTCCATCAGTGCAGTGTAATGAATGCCTGTGAGCTCGTGGCAGCACGCTAGCCTGAACCACAGGAGTCGCTTCAGCCCGTGTGCCACTGCACCTGCACTCCTCACTTTAATTTGGCTTTCTGCAGCAGTAAGATTAGGGAAGTGTGAAGTACGCTCTAAGACTTCTCTGTGCATGCGCATCTGATCTGTGTGGACTGAGGATCTTTGCGCACAGTAGGCAGAGGATCAACATTAACCAATGCCATGAAAAGCCATCCAGCAGGAGGACATCAGAGGGCGAGTGCCAGATGTAAACTCAAATAGAAATCATGAGGCATAGTCTAGGGGTATCCTAGTTTGGGTAAGGCAGTGTACATCTGAGTGCTTGATGAAGGTTGTTAATCTCTAGAGATGGAAAAAGACAGAGAAATGCGACTACCCCAACAACATTCCTTTACCAGCCCTGGCAGTTTTGAAAGAGTTCCTAGATATTGGAGCAGTTTAGGAAGAAAGCCAAGGAACCTCATTCAAAAATTGGCTAGTCCAGATTCTGACCCTAAGGATCAGGAGATAGCCTGGGGACAAAATGCGATTGCCTTAGTCTCATCAATTTCAATAGGTCTAACAGTCAAACCAGATTAATTTTGCCATTGATATCACTGGAGAAAGGATTTTACCCATAAACTTGAATTGAACAACTTCATGTTCTCAAAAGTCAGGTATAAAAAAGAGCAGAAAGCAAGGAAGAATTATCCGCTGATGATCTGTTATAATATTTCATACTTCCATATACCTTTGTTTTTAATTTTGTACTTTTAATTCACATGATGAAGTTTTCAGATAGACGTGGATGTCATGTGTAAGCTGAGTTCCTTGTTTTTTTCTTTTGCCTGTCACTGGCTGCATGTTCTCTATTGATGTCTTGTTCCTGGTACTTGACACTGACCATCTTGTCTGTGAAAGGAAGCACTCCAGCTGGCTTGCCTGATAAGAAGAAAGGAAAATTTGCTTGGTTTAGTCACTCCACAGAAACCCATGGTAATGTTCCACTGCACTCGGTGTCCACACTGCATATATCTGTGTGTGTGTGTGTCTATATATCTCTATACAGACTGACATATAATATAGCTTTGTATACTCCTGCATGTGCGTGCCTTGCTTTTTCTATTGCTTGTGCAGTGTCCTCTTCATGCACTCAAGATAATAAGCTGCTCTGCAAATCAATCTCGTGCTAATGTCTTCAAAATTGTTTTCCATTTGCAAATAAGCTCAAATATGTCTTGAAAGTGCTTTACCTCATCTTCAAAGATGACTTGCGAAATATCAACGTTTTGGTTTTTTCCTGAAGGGCTTAGTCTGGACGAAAAATTTTAATTATGAATGTTGTTTTTTCTTACAGCTTACTTTACTGTTTCATGTGCATCAAAATATGAATTCAGTTGACTCCTTTATTTGTCTTTCCAAACAGACAAGATTATTAAAACATCTAGTCTTTGTAAAGCAACAGACACCATTAGAGTACAATATTTTATAGTTATGTCAAGAGTACTAGAGAGTCCATTATTTTATATGGTCCTAAGAACACAGCAGAAGAACTTTAGATTTCCCAAGACATATGTTGTAGGCATGTGAATTGTTGGGATGGGATGAAGGAAAGATAGTTCACTTTGAGGGACGTTTCTACCATAATGCTTTCAAAGCAGGAACCCAGGACCTCTTTGGAAGAACCTTCCGATATCTTTCTAGCCTCTGAAAGAAGATCTGGTCCCATGGCCCCTTAAGCATCTGCCCAGTTGAAATGCAGAACCTATTTATTCTACATGGCCTCTTTTTGTACCAAGGATCCACAAATAGTTATGTTCTTAGTATTGAGTAATATATTCTTACAGGCTGTTAGAAGCCTGTCCAACAGCTAATAGTGCATGCTTTCAAGTCTCATCTGAGATATATATCCAACTACTAATACAGGTCATGTTCTGAAGTTCTACCACGCATCTGAGAGATCTGTTTAACTCCTCCATCATTCAGTTTTAAGTATCATTTTTTCATTTGTTTTGTGTATTTGAAAAGGGGGGAGGAGGGAAGAGGGCACATGTTGGATCTATCCACTGTCCTAACTTATGTTGAATGATTATATATTAAGGAGTTATTAGAGCTCATATAGGAGCTGGGAGCAACTGGTGGAATGGAAATTGTGATTTATTTTTTTTTTTGTGATCTGTAGAAGCAAATAAAATATTGAGGTTTGCTAGCAGATAGAAGATGTGACAGGTCCTTGGATCCAGGTGAGATAGGTTCACACCTGAGGTTGCTTTCATTTGATGTTTGTTCCATGATACTTCTCTAAAAGCCTGTGAGATTCTGTCCAGTTCTCATTTGGTGGGCGTCAACATAAAATCTCCACCATGGTCTATGTTCATTAGTTCCTTTGTTAGTAATATCTGAATGGGTCAGAGAGTCTGAGTTCCCCTCTTATCCCTGTAGGTCTAGTTTATAAGTGTAAGGTTGAAACACATTAATAGTTAGTATATGACAGATGAGCCATCAGTATTATTTATGTGGTACTTGCTATCAGGCTAACAGAAGCCATTTGTATGAATACCTGTCAATCTGGTACTTTTTATTTGCACTCTACTCATTGCACAAGAGATTGGGGAGGGCAGTGAGATGGTTGGGCTGGTGCAAGTAAAGGGGCATTTTTTTAAGTGTTCCATTGAATCAAGCAAAAGCTTCTTTGTTGGCTTTGCCAGGTTCTCTAATTTTCAATGGTTCTCATTCATAAAATTTCCAGGAACTGACTCTGAAAGAAAGACAGTGCTGCTTCTTCCCTTTTCTTTAGCATTTGAGTAACCTGTGTATGTTCCTGAAGCCTACCTGCCCAGCCTGGCCTGTGCAGGGAGGCACTAGACTTGCTCGGCATATTGCTTAATCCTCAGGAGCTGCAGCTGAGGGTCTTTTCATTAAGCCAGTTCCTTCGCTCATGTGATTCATTAATAGATGTGCCAGGTTCTAATGGCCAACCTTCTCTTTTTCTTCCCTTTGACTCTTACAGTGAGCATGCCCACCAGTGAGACCGAGTCCGTGAACACAGACAACGTCCCTGGAGCAGATATTGAAGGAGAAAACTGCGGTGCTAGGCTAGCGTGAGTACATGTATACAGATATGTGTATTTAGGGGTTGGATTGAGCTTGGTGCGTTAAAGCCAGGGCAAATGCCAGGCTTTTTAAGGGGAAGACAACCCCACAATGGGTGAAAGGAGAGAGTGCATAAGATATATTGATCCTGGTTCTTATCTTAATTGCAGTGTAAATTCACTCTGGACATTAGTGGAGAGCCTCTGGATTTACATAGATGTAAATAAAGCACAGAATGCCCAGGATAAGCAGATCTGGTTTTGCGTAATAGCTAAAAGAAGAACTGATGGATAATGGTGTTCTTATTTTTAAATTCCTCTTTGGTGATAGATAATCAAATCCAGTATATGTAGACCAAAGAGTGGAAATGACTGGTCTATTTTAATTTCTTTAATGATTCTTGTATGCTTTCGGTGTCTTGTAATAGAAATACATGGATGATAACTCCCATCCTGCAGCCCGAATTACACCCTTTAAATGCTGAACACAATACTGTAGTGACAAAGAAATGCATCAGTTGGGAGGGAGTAATGTCTCCTTGAAATTGCACCATTGTATTAATGGAGATGCTCAAGAATGTGTGAGATAGCATCATATTATATAGTGTATTTTTTAGCATCACAGAGAGCAAGAATAGGCAAGGGGGGGTCCTTTCTTCCTTTTTGCGTGACCTGAACAAGAATGGACTTTATGCTGTGGCGGAATATGTTAGTCCCTCCAAATTTCCTTGAAAAATGGGCTAAGCATATCAGTGCTACACATTGTACCATGCTGCAGTATTTTGAGGCTCTGTCCTGTCCTTGGGCATACCTTGAGCCCTTCAGTGTTGGTCAAATGCTGATCTTAAGTACACACAAAATGCTCTAGTTGTCAGACCTGTGGTTCAGCTGGCCCAGTGTTCAAGTCCTGACAGTGACAGGAGGGCAAGTGTGCAAGCCTGGCCATTTCCTACTTTCCAGTCCCCTTTTACTGCCCCCAAATTTATGATTATTGGGTTAGAGATGTTAGAGGCCACACTTGTGCTTTTTGCCTTTGGTGCCCATTTATGGACCCGTCGTCCATGGATTTATCTGAACCCACTGAGGCTGTCTGCCCTCATAGTCTCCTGTGGCAACAGGTTTCAGAAGTTCACTGCCTGCTGTGTAGACAAGTACTTTCTTGTATCTGTTTTAAGCTGATCTACTACTACTTTCAGTCAATGCCCTCTCCTTCTAATACTGTGAGATTTGGTGATCAAGAGTTCCTCATTCAGCTTATCTATCACTTTCATGACTTCGTAAACCTTGATTGTATCTCCCACACACACCCTTGGCCCTCTCCTCTACAAACCGAAGAGGAGGAGGTCTTATCTGCATGACAAGATGTAATATGTGGAATATGTTGTAAATTCAATCTGCTTTCCTGTAAGTGTCAGCCAGCGACTTACAAACCCAAGGAGAAATTATTTGTGATAGCTTTCCTTCACCTGCCTGCTGTTGCCTACCTGCCGAGTCTGGCATTTTAGTTTAGATTATGAACTCTTTTCTGAAGGAACCAGGCTAGATCTATTCACAGCACTGAGGCAGTTGTAGCCCTCCCTTTAGCACCCCACCAAGTTGCTTGTGCTCTTGTTGCATTACAGGAAGGAGCAGCTGGATATATGTGACCACTTCTTCCAGCTGGATCCAATTTGGAGAACCACCTCTGTTCTGCAGTTATGCTTCCCAACACAATGGGTCCCCTGGTGCTACACAGTGCCAACAACAATGGCAGCTGTTACTATAAAGTTGCATATATTTTTAATATTACAGATTGCATTAATTTAATGTCTTTAATCCCAAAGGATCCTAAAGCACTTTATGAACTGTAAATGCAGGGATTGTTTTCACAGCATTAGAGTTCAGCCACCTTCAGGGTAAAATGTGACAGGTGTTTAAAAACAAAGGGCACAAGTGTATAAGGAGATGTATGAGGGATAGCTTGTTTTGCACTGAAACTGCATGGGGAATTTTGGCAAGCAGAACATAATTATCTTAGCTGGAATGTGGCCAGGAGAGCTGAAGTTAAACCCAACTCTAAACGTAATTGTGACTTAGAATGGAATTTACTTAAAATAGCCCAATGTGCCCACAGGAGAGTGGCAGTACTGCAGTCTGGCACTGCTATCACTATACTCCTGGCATTAGGAGAAGTGACGGCTATGTCCAACACATTTTAGGGAAGAAGACATAGGAAAATGACAGGAAGATAGAGCTTCATTTCTTCTTCCCATGTTGTAAATGTTAAAACAAGGCCCTAAGTTTCACCAGAGCAGGACACGTAGGATTCATGGAGATAAACAGTTTCCTTGCCACTTTCCACTTCATTTGAAAATGAGTGATGTATAGTAGGGGAATTGAAGTCTGTTATTGAGATGGGTTTTTTTACCCGTTACCCAAGGACAGTTAAGATCCTCAAGGCCTCACTCAGACTGCTTTTCATCTCGAAGAGATGGATAGGCTCCTTACAGCCATTCATTTTCCTGGTTGGTCATTGTATTTTAAATTCTGGAGTGAGATACAAATTCTGCCAGTGCTTTCTGCTTTTGTAAAATGTTTGCTTCAAACTTGTAGAGCTGCAAATTCCTCAGTTACGGGTAAATTCAGATCTACCTTTAATTCTGAGGCTTGGACGCCTTTCTGGTTTGTTTTGTAACTGTATCACACACTCATGCAGAGAGAGAAACCAGCCTTCCTGGTTTCAAGAAGTATTAAGTCCACTTCTTCTTACTGAGCCTTCATTTAAACCTCCCATAGGCCAATATTCATGCTGGAACATATAAAATGTAAGCAAAAATTTATTCAAATGAGTATTTTCCTTTATTGGAACATGACTAAAAGCATCAGAATATGGCCCAGTGTTCAAGAGTAGAGGTAATTCATGTAGGAAGTCGGCTGAGCTTTTCGAGTAAGTTCCTTATCTAGTAGTAGTGACTTTCAGTAAGCATTAATAATGATAGTCATGCTATCCTAATTTACTCTAGTTGAAGATTAGGCCCGGACTTTTGAGCAGTCATCTGCCCTCTGGATTTTGTTTTTACAGTTGAAATGGCTAGACAAGTTTTTTGTTCAATTGTTGAGTTTCATCTATTGCAGACAAGTCTTCATTTTTACCAGCTTGCTAAAATCACCTAGTGGCCATCAGTCCCCATTGCCTTGCTATAAACACATTTTTTCCCAGAGGGCAGAGACTGCACTAGGCAGGCTGCAACCAGACATGACTGAAGCAACAGGGAGATTTCCAGTGAAAGGTAATATATTTATTTATTTAGTGGCATCAGGCTGCTAGGGCATTTAACCACCCCAGCACCACCACCATGGTGACAGGCTGACCTTGCCATCAGAATGTGCTCATGATAAAAGGAAAAAAGTACCCAGGAGACTGAAAGAAAAAGCACTTTTATTGACATTAGAATTACTGGCTGTTCTTTCTGTTCTTATAAAAAGCTGTAGAGCTTTGAAAGGCTGGGTCTGTGAATGACAGAAAGATCTGCTTGAGAAGCCAGGCTCAAGCATGTCTTTTGGAAAAGGAGATCTTCCCTGACAGCCTTTCTCAGCTCCACAGAGACATATGCTATGTGAGATCAGGAGAGTACCTCTCAAACACAAGCTATCTCCTACTGATGAATTGTCTCAAAGAAGCTTTTATTTCTATAGTATCCATACTATAGAAACTGCCTTCATCAGCTGTGCTGTCTGGAGCAATGCCAGTCTTCAAACCAGCAAAAGGAGTTTCAGGAGGAATCTAACATCTAATCTCTCTTTGCTTATTGTGTAAATCCAGTTTCTTAGAACTAAAACAAAAAACCCTCATTCACATGCATTCCTGGTGTAATTCTGTTGCCACCAGGAGAGCTGTGGTGGGGAGTAGTTCCCTTCCTAACATGGGTGTTAGCTTTATCAGGCATCTGAATTTGAAAAAGGTTTTGTAGGGTTCCACAGGACATTGAAAAGCATCCCACAACTTCCACAGTCTATCATCCCTGTCATGGTTTTGCCTTGTACTGCACTGATATCTGCCCTGCAGTAGAAACACAACAGCTTTTATCCTCAAGGACAACATTTGGAAGTGGAACTTATCTTACTTCTGATGTGTCACAGATTTAAAAACCTGTTGCCTCTGGGTACAAAAAAACATGTTTCCTCTGCAGCAAGCATCAGTGGGATAAACCCAGAACTAGGAGCAATGGGTTACTATTTACAGGAAGGCCTTATACCCAGGACTTCCCAATAGCAGGTAATTTTCCTGAGCCTCTGTGGTTACTGCTGTGCAGGACTTAGATTCCTGAGGGCACGCTATTGCTCATAATCAGTAGTAATCTGTTCTGTGCGGGATGTCAGCGTATACAATCTTCCAATACAACCAGAATGTTCATTTTCTAATACAACCATACAGATCTGGAGTGCCACAATAGGGCTTGCTTTTATACATATGTATTAGCTAAAAAAAAGACCTTTGTGGAAGCTAATGTTCCATAGAGCCTCGATAGAAAAGTGAAGCAATTGAGCTCAAAGGGAAAGAAAGCTTAAAATTATCTGCTTTCATTGAAACAGTAAGCCACTTGGCATTTTCACCTTGGCCAGGATTTCCATACATTTGGGGGACAGTTCAATTGCTTTTCCATCAAAGAGGGTTAAAACAATAGAACAGGATAAAACAAAATGAACAACCTACACTGGCTTTCCAACTGAAAACAGTGTGTCCTGAAAATATTATGAACAATGGAAGCTTTCCCTGGCAGCTGAACCATCAGTGATTTTCCTTTGGTGCTTTTCTGGCTGGGAAAATAGATCCTATGCAGTTTTTGCAATAATCAGCGTAGAAGCCAGTGGTAAAGGCGAAAGAGTCAGTTTGCTTGCAGGTTCGCTATAGTTGCTGCTGGTTTTCACCTAATGAGAAGATAGCCTCCTTCTGTGAGGACCAAAGTCCCCATCACATCAGGAGCAGTGGTAAGAAAAGTCTGCCAAAAGCTCTGAAACCACTGCTGACTTCAGCAGGATCAACCCTTATGTGTCAGCCTCAGCTACTGCTCTCCGATTTATTATGAGCAAGGTGGTTTTGATATTCACAGTCAGCTCTAGATATGTGTCTAAAGGACAATAGCATGCCCTTGTGGAGGAGGAATTATCTTCCTACTTCGAATTCTGTGACAGGCTTTGCCTGTGACTTGCCACAGGGAGAGCAAGATTATTCACTAAATGCTGAAGTGCTGGCCTATTTTCCCAGCCTGTAAGAAAGCCTGTTGAATAGCAAACCAGCTCAATTCTAAGCTAGACAGATCTGGTTTTCTTAAGGGTGTTCTGTAGCTTCTTGCTGCTGCTGGCCAACAACACCTCTCTCTTAAAACCAGCATCACTCCCATCAGGTCGGCATGCTCTCCACTGCTTCTGCAAGAAGGGCAAGAACATAAAAAAAGAGAAGAGGCATTGCTGTGTAGACTCTGCTGAAATTCGGTGATTGCCCCAGCAGGAGGATCTCAGTCCACATAAGAACACAAGTTCTCCAGGGCCAGTCATCTGTTCTGTTTTGCTGGAAGCTTTTAATTAATGGTCAGAAATGAGAAATGGTCATTTTATGTCCCTGTACAACTGCCCAGTGTTAATTCTGTTGTATGGAGGATAGCAGGCAGAAGGATGGAGGCCTTCAGTGTGAATCGCAGAGGCTTAGCTGAGGGTAGAACTTAGCCCTAACACTTTTTTAGGCTGAGAGATTATCAGCATACATTCCTGAAAATGCCAAGTCACTATATGCTCTTGTCCCAGTCATATGTGGAAAAAGGACCCTAGCATGGACTTCTCTTCGGGGATGCCAGCATCCTGACTAGAAGCAATGAAATATCATCAGCAGGAATAGAGAGAGGGAAAAATTTTTGTGCTGCTTGACCAGTAATGGCATGAATGACCATATTGCACCAAAACAGAATCAATATCACACCAGGACTGTGTTCTCACATTTCTAAAATCTGTAAGATATGCACAATGCAGCTCTTTGGACGTTCCCCAAAGTCATGCATAACCTAGAGGCATAGTAAGTAAATTTCTGTGTTACTGATTTTCTGAGATTTACTAGCATCCAAGGGCTTTTGTAAGTCCTCATGAAGATAGTTGCCCATAGGCAGGATCATATAGTGTAAAAGTAGTTGTGACCAGCATGCCAGATAATTTCATGGTCGTGTTTAGTAATTTCTGCACCCAGAAAACAACTGTAACATGGCCTTTGTGTCATGCTTGGAGACCTACAAGATTTTCCCAGAATTGTTTGTTGTGTGTACAATTACACAAAGTCCTCAATCCCTGTTATACAAGAGTGTCACATCCTTCACAAGTGCATAGTTTCTCTTCTCTGGTGTCCACCATGAACAGAAATATGAAGACTTTATCTCTTAGAATGTGGGATATCTTACTACATTTGAATTATGCTGATTATCCTGAGCTTATGTTGATAAAATCTTTGAGTTTCACTGTCTTATCTGTATGTGGTACATGACTATGTAAGGTTAGAAGAGTTTTAGAGAATTTAAAAGATAGCTGGTCAAACAGTAGGGGTCTGATTTTTGTGTTTGTCTTTCTGAAAGATAATCTGATTTACATGGTTCCTATGATAAAAACACTCAGTAGTGATCTGAAATGTTTTTTATCTAGACTCCTATACCATGATTTTAAACAATATTTTCTCAAGATATTCCAGAGCTGGACACAAATGGGGACACTCTCTTTCTCCCAGTGACATAAAGCTCCCAGGATACCAGGGATGTGAGAGATCCATGTTTAAACTCAGCAGAGAATCTGGTCCACCCTGAACCCCTGGCAAGTGCCACTTTGGAGTGTCGCAAAGAGGCCATGACACAGCCCCAAATCCAGACTATTTGACAGCCCCTAGTGATGTCATAAAGGCATTTCTGTTATATGACGTAGTTAACCCTGGTTCTGAAAGACAAAAGATTCTTGATCATAAGGGTTAGTTGAAAAATGTGTTTCAGATTCAGGCATAATGTTTTCAGAATCAGTTATTGTACAGTTCGTGTTTCCAAAATTCCATTTCACTCTTGGATTCTGCCTCTAAATATAAATCTCTTCCTCCTTCCTTGTCCTGTTCTATATATATAGCACACCCACATGTGATAAAGCCTTCTGCCATAGCAGTAAGGCAACGGGGGGGGGGGGGGGGGGAGGCTGTAACTAACCTGTGGGAGCACTGAATGCACTTGGCTGCTGCTCATAATGCTCCAAAGATATAATTATCACATGCATGATGAGTACTACACCTGCCACATCTCTTTTGCTTAAATAAATAAAAGATTCCTTAAATGCCATACAGCTCCCTTACTGGGAAACCATTAGCCAGAGAGGTCACCAGAGGACTTCACACTCCCTGTCCTTCACCTTACACCAGGCAGGTTTCCCATGACATCTCTCTTGCTCTCTTTTCCTCCTGCCCCCGCCTTTTCCTATGAAAGTCCTCGCAATCTCCTTTTCTGTGCCCAGCTTTCTCCTTCATTGTGATTTTTTCCTCTTTTTCTTTCCCCTGTCTTTGTCTGAGCCCTCTTTCCTGTTGCCTGTAAATCTGACCCATTACAGTTTGTAGGTAGTGCTTATCGAGCAAGAATTCTCAGTGAGAAGTTGGGATAGCTTTAACATTAAGGATGTGCTTTGTAGGTGCTTCACTCGTCATCCTTGTTAAAGCTCACTTTGTCTCTGCAGCATAATTTAGCATTCTGTTCAGCCAGTTCATTATTTCTTCTTTATCAAAAGAGTTCTTGCATGTGTCTGTAACCACACTGCTGCCTAGTATGTGGCCTAGACAAGCTGCCTGTGACACAGCAGGAATGATGTATTCCGTGCAAAGGCTTTTTTTTTTTTTTTTTTGGCTTGGACTATCTGCTTGTGAAATGTTCCTATCACTAAAATCTCTTCCACATAAGGAAACTGACCCATCACTGATTACTTGTCAGTGACTGGTGTCCTCAAACAGGGACATAAGCATTTTTAAGACTGCTACGGAAAGTAGTGTGAGATGCTTTGAGAATTACTTTGTCTCATGTCTACTAACAGTGAATCCATTTTTAAGCCAGTACAGTAAGACCTTTGCTGACTGTTGTCAACAATGAATCACTTTCCTGTCATAGAGGGAACCTTAAGAAATGCTTCAACCCAGCAGAAATATCTTGTTCATAGTCACTCCCCAGATTCTCATTTCTTCTGTTATTGGTAGTGGATTTTGCAGCTTCCTAAATCACCTCTGACTCATGTCATTGCATCCACATGCCTTTAATTCTCTCTGCACACCATTATGTATGTACCAATAGACAGCCAGAGAGTTCAAAGGCCTCACAGGATGTGTCAAGCAGAGCAAGGCAGTGGTTAGAGAATTGGGGTCTATCTCTAGCTTTGCCTGTGACTTCTTGTAAAAGGTTAATGAAATTATTTAGGTGAATAAATCCAAGTGCATGGAATTAGATATTTAAAAACATATATAGGGGGAACACGGCCAAATTTTCAGGAATGCTTAATTCCCAAAATTTCATTGATAGCAACAGAATCTGGTATTGTTTGGACCCTTTTGAATTCAAACCAATTTACATAGATTAAAAAGACAAATAAATGTTAGTATCTAAGTTTGAAAATATCCACCATGCACTGTCTTTCCTTCAATTGCTGGAAAAAAAGAAAGAATTATTTTCCCCGTGGTTTCATAATGTGCTTATATATCCTGAACTGACAGGTGATGTGTGAAAGCAACAAGTCTGTCTGTATAAAATCAAGCATATTTTAATATAAGAAAAAAACTAGTGACTAAAAGAAAAGAGAGTAATACTTGAAAAAGAAATTTGGTAGCAGATGTAGAGTGCCCCTAGCATTAGGCCAGCCTTTTACCCAAGAGAAAAGCTAGTTCACTGATGTCTGTAGGTGGTAGAATCCCATCACGGCATGACTCCTGCCAAAAAACAAGATCTGCATATCGGGGAATTCTAGCCATGCCCAGTACCTACATTGACTTACAGGGGATTCAAGAGGAAAACAGCATCCATTAAAAAATAAATTGAGCTTAACTTTGTTTCTTTCTATTGCTATTTTCATAAAAGCCTGGGAGGTACGGGACAGTTTCAGAGACTTTAATGGCAATTCTTATCTTTCAGGCATCGGATCTCAAAATCAAAGTTTAGGTAAGTAAAACTGACTTGGTTTTCCTCCTTTCCATTGGCTTTGTTCCTTACTTTGTGAAGTGGTTTACTCCTGCATCTGTGGGACACAATGGTGATTCTAGGAGATACTGCCAAACCTGTCAGGCTTTAGTCAGTCATCTACCAAAAATGAAGATTTCTTAGTTTCATACTGAAATAAGAAGGCACAGGGACTACTGACAGTATTTCACTCAGAAATACCTATCTGATTGCTACCTACATATCTCAAGCCATAAAATATAAAAGCAGAAGAAAAAAAGTTCAACCACATAATGATACTACATCTATCAACAATCAACCCTGTCAGCTCAAGGTTCCCTTTCCTACACTTTGTTGCTCTACTCTGCTTGATTGTAAATCTTTCAACTGATGAGGTTTGCATCTTATTTGTGAAATGCTCCCTTTCACCATGGGAGATGTGGAGTTTTTCTGGTGGTATTTGTCTTTCTGTTGACTTAAAGCTTTTGCAAATGCAAAGCCATCCCCAGGTGGTCGTCTGTGGGTTTCCATTGGAAAGGCTGACTGACCTCATGGAACTTGGTTATTGAGGTCCCAGTCCATTTCTGCTTCTTCAGTAAGAGCCCAGCTGCCTCCATAACTCTGAATTCAAAGTCAATTCTATAAAAAAACTAAATTAATTTTCAGAATAACTGGAACAAGTGAGCAACTCTGTCCTTCAGCTTACCTAAATAATGAACAGTAATGTAAATTCAGGAATGCACATATGTGTACGTACTGCCTATATGCATCCCTGTGCATAGAGTTGCATACATGATCACATTCCTACAATCCACAGATTTATTTGTATGTAGGTGTAAGCACAAAAACCCACTTGTATCATCACATGGTCGGGTGCATGCACATTTGTGCACAAGTACACACAAAAGTGTGTGGGATTGCTAATGATTTAATGACAGCATGAATGTCTAAGTATTGTGCCCATTTTGAAAGTTGGGAAGATCATTTCTTGTCCCAAATCCACTGCAAAACACACAACTCTTATTAAATGTTTGTGCTAGCTAGACTGGGTGCCTTTATAAATTGCATAGCTAAAACAGCCTGGATTTGATTACCTGTTAAAATGTTGCAAAATTCTTGGCCAGTGTGCAATGTTCACATTGCCTGGCTTTAGTTCATGTAGATGCTGAACCCTGACCTCAAGCACAGCCATAGTTTATCACTGGAAATAACACATAAGAGAAGACTAGCCAAGAAAAGTTCTCTCCTCCTGTAATGTTGTGCATGCGTGCACAACACACACACATATATGTATATAATATCTATATAAAACTATTAGATTTATTTTACAGTGACAAGTGTTGCCTGGAAACTGGTTGCTATGCAAGTTAAATTCTGAAGAGTAGGAGGTGTGTAATTAGCTTTAAATATCTTCTGTGGTTAGTAATTACCCTCAGAAATCAGTGACACAAGGGGATGTGTTCATGGAAGGCAAACTTTAAAAGGTCTGTTGATTAGCAAATGGTATCCTTAGTTCCAGGCATGAAGGTGAGATGCTGAGGTCCCTTAAGTTGTTGGGTTTTTTTTCTGTTCACAGTTAGTTCTTATATTGGGCTTACTCCTGAACATTGCTGAATGTTGGAAATGTTCCATGGATTTTATTTGACCTCGTCTCTCCAAGGACTTAATCCAAAGGTCTATAGTATATAGAGGGTATCTTTTCATTGACTATCCTGAGGCTGGGCAAGGTCCCATTGCAGGCCACAAGCACTAAATACAAGAAGAATAATTATTTTTGTGGGAACTAGGCTAAAAAACCTCTCAGGGTAGCTGCGTTGGATGTCTTAATCAGATTAAGACATTGCTTGAAGAGGTTTATTCACCCTTAAATGTTGCAAATTGGCTTAAGACTAACTTTATTCCTATAGCTAAAGGAAGGATGATCATAACTGTCGACTCGGATGAGAATGAGACAACATTTCTCAGGGTGAACTTTAATGTTATTCTCTACCACTCTTGAACAATAAATCAAGACTAGAGTCTCTCTTGACAGAGATTTGCAATAGCCTAAGGATCTCTATCTGAAAAGAACTTTTCCAATTTTTCAAGTCGCTACTGGCGCCGATGGAATCGATTCTGCAGAAGAAAGTGCCGTGCTGCTGTCAAGTCCAATGTTTTCTACTGGTTGGTGATCTTCCTTGTGTTTCTCAACACCCTTACCATTGCCTCTGAACACTACAACCAGCCAGACTGGCTCACGGAGGTCCAAGGTGAGGAGAGACTGATGGTTCTGTTTGTTGTGGTCAGTGTCAAAAAAGGGGGCTGAGGGAGGAGCTAGTGCACACAACGTAAAAGGAGCATACACAGCTCCGAATAGTCCTCTGTCTGTGGAGGATCTTAAATAATACAACAAAATATCTGCCTGCAGTGGGAGAAGTTTCAGGGAAAATGCAAGTTCCTTGATTCCAGCCAAAGCAGTGTTCCACTGGGTGTAGGTGAAATCAGGAGCTTAAGCTAAGTATATATTTGCAGCAACTGGATTTCCAATTTATGGACAGCTACTGGGAGCCACAGTTTCTCCAAGGTTTTCCCTGAAATGGCATTTATGATAAATTCCAGTTACCACGGAGGTGAGGAAGGAAGAGTGATTTGTAAAGTTCTTCTGTCTGCAGAACAGTTGAATCCTCACTGGAGGTGAGAGCAGCTGAAAGGCTTAATTAAGCAGCAGTAGGTAGCACAGCAGCTCTTCTATTCCCACTCTCATCTGCAGATGACAAGTGTGATGGGAGGTCGTGCACAGGAAGGCATGTCCCTGCCATGGAGGTTGTGTGGTTGTGTAATACATCGCAGCTGTATGTGCAGTACATAAGAATTGCTGTAAGCACCTTTGTAAAACATTTCTGTGAATGAGATGCCCATGCTTTTGAAGTCCATTCTTTGACCCAAGCTGATATGAAGTTAACCTTTCAGACTGATCCCAGAAGAGGTTTCTTATAGGCAAGGGCCTATGATGGTTAGATGTGATGATCTTTTGACTAAGTTTCATTAATCTGTTTCTGTTTGTTTTTCATGAGACACTGCCAATAAGGTGCTGCTAGCTCTTTTCACGGCAGAGATGCTGCTGAAGATGTACAGCCTTGGTCTCCAGGCCTATTTTGTGTCCCTCTTCAACCGCTTTGACTGTTTCATTGTGTGTGGAGGAATCCTGGAAACGATCCTGGTTGAGACAAAGATCATGTCACCACTGGGCATTTCTGTGTTGAGATGTGTTCGACTCCTAAGAATATTTAAAATCACAAGGTACTTTTGTGCTTCTCTGGGAATGAAGGAGGGCTACTGCTCAATGCACAACATATATAGGTACAAGTCACTCACATCCCTGTTTTTTCACTTTTTCTACTACTAATTGGGTAGTGAGAGTGCTAGGTTGACAGTCCTCATCTTCTGAAGTCTCTGGCAGGATGGGGAGGGCTGTACAGACTGGATATCCCTGATGTGAACGGTAAGGATCGGTGAAGAGTCTGGCATAGGGGGCTGGAGACACTTGATGGCATTCAGATTGTTAAACCAAAATCTGGAAGGGTAACGAGAGCTGAGCGTGGGCTCTTAGGGTTCCCTGCGAAAGGGAAAGTGAAAACAAAACAGCAGATAGCCTTGTGACCTTTTCTGTTGCTTTATGGTGACAGAGAGGAGCCTGAAAGACTGCTTTGAGCCAAAACGACATTGGACTGGGGAGCCCATGCCAGTTCCAGTAGACTCAACAGTGGCCTGAGTGGGAGATAATGTCAACACCAGCAGCTATAGGCAAAGGACGTTGACAGCCCTTCTCCTTCAGAGGCGTCCAGCATGAAGCAGCAGCTTTACAAAGAAACCAGACTTTTCCAGACTCCAGTCAGCCCTCTTTTTCCTTTTCCTTCTTTCTCCTCTCCCTCTGCATAAAGGCACAGTGGTGTCTATTAAACAATTGCTGCTTCCTGCAGTCAGGTACCTCCAAAACACCAGCTTGGTTTGGCAGGAATTTTTCAGCTTGAGGGGGGGTTGTAGGAGAGAGCAGCTCCCAGCTTACCCAGATGGGAACTCTTGGAACAAATCTATCCAAGTGCTCACCCGAAGCAGCGCAGGGCCTGCTTTTTCCTGTGTGGGCACCAGTCAGCACCTTATAAAAAGCTTGACTGAGGTGGTGAAAGAGTGTATTTTCTGCAAGCTCAGCTACGAATATGTCCCTAGAATTGCTATAAACTCCCCCAGAGGAAATTTCTGACAAATTTGAGATAAAAAACACAGCACATGAGAAAAACAAGACCAAAACTGGAAGACAGTCAAGATGGCAGAGCTGTAAGGCAGAAAAAACAACAGACTTGGACTTGTGCATCATACAAGATTTACCCTTAAAGCTTCTGAGCCTCAGTGCTCTGGCAGGGTGGGTTGTTTTCAAGGTCAGATGGCGGAGACAGAAAATCATTTTACAGTCTGAGAGAGAGAGGCCGAAGCAAGCCTACAACTATTAAAAAAGAAAAAAAGGTGGTCTGTTTAGACGTGTGATCATAGAAGAGGGAAAAATGTCCCAGCTAACAAGTTTCCAGCAAGAAAGGCATCTTTGCCCTTTCAGAAATAGTGGGGATCTCTGGTCTGGTGACTGTTTTTCCTGGATCTTTGGGTCTGAAAGCTATCATCACTGAGTTCCAGGCCTGGTTTCTGAGGAAACCAGTAGCTGTTTCAGGCATTGGGTAATCAGATACACCCAGGGCAACATACCAATAGCTATAAAAGCATAAGCTTCAACATAGCATCCTGGAGAGGTCATTGTTTTTTCAAGACATTTCTCCACTTCTACACAAAATATATAATCTAGCTAAGAGAATTCTCTAATAGAAAGGCAAATGCTGAGAGAATATCATTAATACTTTAGGAAGCTTGAGCTATTGGAGTACTCAAATATTCCTAAAGCTTCTGGCAGAGATGTAATGTTGGAACCAACCAGCAGTAGGACTAGTTATATTTACCTTCATTCTGCAGCAGAACTAAAATACAATTTTGCATGGAAGCAAATGTTACCTGGAATACATCTCCTGCAATTTGTACAGGGGTCTATGTGTAAAGCACAGAGCTGAGGAATAACTCATAATGAATAATGTATTAATCAGATTTTGCCTTCTTTCCCGTTCCTAAAATATTGGCAAGTAGGTTGCAGTAGTCTCAGATTTATCTGTGTTTTTTAATTATTCATAATTTTCTTCATGATTTTTCCCCTCCGTGGGTGAAGTTCACCCTCATGTGGAAGGCCCTAGCACAAGCCTCCAAAGCAGTGTTTTAGGCCCACTCATGTCTTACTGCAGGAGAGAATATGCTGGCATTAAGGCAAAACTTTTACCTCTGAAGTTCTCCAGTAAAATACATATTTTTCCATTATTCACTCAGTTCTAAATACAACGATGATTTATTGACGTCATTATCAATACTGGTGGACTACTCCACCTTAGTGCAATGATAATACAGAAAGATACAATCCTAGAAAGCTGGGAAGGGTAGGAGGGATGATAGTGTAATGTTTTATGTCAAATATATAGTCATGAGCAGTGACATGGGGACATACAGTGGAGCTGGAAATAGTGATAATCAAGGGCATTAAAAAGGCACAAAGCAGGAAAGTTACTCTGATGAGAGTGTATCAGTAGGTAACCTGATCTTTATGTATTTGTATGGATTTTCCATGGTAAACACCAAGCACAAACAAATTCTGGGTGTGTCAAGATGATACGCTTCTAGGAATAACACAAATGCAGCTCCCTAATATAATAGAAACAAATAAAGACACCATCTGAGGAACAACACATCATTTTAGAAACCACATTTAGAATTTCAAGAGCAAATATTTCTTCCAAAATTATGAATACTCTTCAGAATCATTTAGTCTTGTACATTCAATAAGCAGACAATATAAACTGTTTGGTTTATTCTCCCTAATTTTTACAGGGCTCTGCAGAAAATCTCCCTTTGCTATGAGAAGACAAATTATTTTCTCTTTATAAATCATCATTTACTGCTTTATAAATCCCTATATTTAGTCCTTTATACTTAAAAAATAAATTTATTTGCAACAGCATACTGAAATTTGATATTTTATACCTAATCCTGCCACTAGATATGTCACTGTTAACTGTAGGGAGTAGAGACAGGGCACCTTTTTTTGTGTACCTGCTTTCAAAGTGGTTTTATATTGGATGAACACTGTGGGAAGCTTTTCTACAATAAGACTGCCAGCTGTTGCTGCTGTTTTAAGCTCTGCATCTGTGATTGCCAGTATCATAAAGACATAGTGGAAGGCAATGAAGAGGAGACGGAAGAGAATAAAAGAATACATTAAGTTTTAATCCAGTTCTGTAATTGATTTTTGTGTGAGATGTTGAACTAACCATTTAACTTCTCTGCATCATTTGTCCATTTTGAAACAGGGATCATAATCACGTCCTACTCACTGGGGTTTTGCAGTGCCTCATTCACTGGCATCCTCAAGGGTCTGAGATCTGCAAGTGGGAGATGTTAAGAAGCACATTCATTTCCCTATAAGTCTGAGGAAGCAGCAGTGCTTCCTCTCATACCTCCCATTATATGCTGCTTGGTCCGAACCTTCTGATTCTATCCAACAATGCCATCAGATTTATTGTAACTGGGTTTTTTTGTAGTATATTAACCAAAGAGGACAAAGTAGTGAGAGAGACTTTTTTTCTTTGTCTGAGCTTCATCCATTCCTGACTTAAAAGTCTTGTGTTTCATTGAGTAACCCCAGATCTCACTTTGAGAGGGTGTTCATGTTATTTGTGCAACCACCTCATGTGACAGATGGTAACAGTTCAGGCTTCTAGGACACTAAGACAAGACAATTGGGATTTTCACATCCCAGTCAAGTCAAGCCTTCCTTATCCTCTCCTTTTTCCTTTTTCTCTTTTTTTTCCCCCTGATTGGTTTGTTTACTTTTCTAATGGTGCTGTATTTCTAGCTAGCACTCAGTGCACAGATAAAACAGCACTAATCTTATCACCAGGTCATCTCCATTAATTGCTTTAAGTTTGATAGTTACATAAGAAACTGAATCTCAGGTACTGAGCCATTTGTAAGAAATACAGAGCTGATAAAAGTCTGTGCAGTTGTGCTCTGAGATAGCAAGGCATTTAATAAGCTTAAAGTGAGTCACTGGGAGTATTTAGATGGGTAACAGCTCTACTGTATGCCTCTTAAGGGCACTGCTAGAAAGACCTAGAAAATGTGTGTCCTGGCTGACATTGGAGGGCTTGGAGAGATATTCTGGACCCCATGAGTTTCTGGTTTAAGGATGCTAAAGCCAGTCAAGTTTCATCAGAAATGAATTTTCCCCTTTTCCTGTGTCACTTTCCCTTCCTCCCAAAGTGTGAAAGTATGTGAGCTGTAAGCATCAACGCAGATACAGCGAGCTGTTACATTACACGTTCAGCGCGGACATTTGGTGGCACTAAGCCCACAGCTTCCATGCCCTTACCTTTGCTCTGTAGTTTTTCATTGCTCATCTCTTTAATTGCAGTTAAACTTTAAAGCATTCTAGTTTTCTCTGAAGTGCTGAAGCTGGGCTGAAGGGAAAACATCACAGTTCTCTTTGAAGCTCAGCCCTTGGAGATGAACCAGTTGCTGAACTTCAGAGGACATGGCGCTGTCCCCCTGCAGATCAGATGGCTAACCTTCATAAAGTGATTGGGCTGCTCAAACATTCCTGTCTTCCACGGGACAAGGAATGTCATCTTTTTACACTGACATTTTAAAAATATTAATTTAACTGGGATTTTAAGAACCCTTGTCTCTAATGACTATAGTACCTTCAGAACAGATTTGTATGTTAAAGGATTTTCCTCAAAGGACCGAGAGCATTAGACATGTCTGCCATCCTTCTCAAGTGGAACTTTTGTCTCTGAGGAAAATATGGTTAGAAATTCAGAGTCCTCTAAGAAAAGAAAGGTTCAATATTATGGGCTTTGGGAGAAGGGATTGGAGGACATTGGCTATGGTGGAATCTCCAAGCATGGTGGTAGGCCACAAGAGATGGTGCTAGAAGGAAGACTTAGAGATCACAGGCAAACATTACTGGCTTGCTGACCTGTGAAATCTGTTGAAGCTTGCTAGTAATGTGCATTCAAAATGAGGTGATTGGAAGATGACAGCTAATCTTCAGCCCAGTCTTAAAGCTCTGCCAGACTCAAAACTGCATAAAAGAGAAATGGTCATGACCAGCTAAGCAGTAGACTAGGAGTGGTTGAGCAGATGCAAGATCGACATGGAAGTTCCTTCAAGGGTGATGTGGTGGATTCTTTAGAAATTTTTTCTAAAGCCTTTTTCCAACACATGGCTACTCTGCAGGCTGGCAAAGAATGCAAGCAAACTGACATGCTGCAGCAGAGCATGCTGCTGGCATCTCTTTGAACCCTAAAGTGGGACCTCAAGGGCAAGAAGATCCTTTCTCTGCATGATACATCAGTCTGGTATGGGCACAAGCCTGAATACACTGGGAGAACAGGTCTTAGCCATCCTCTCTCTTGAATGAAGCCCTTCCAAAGTGTTCTGCAGCCTGTTTGAGGAAGTATAGTGGGTTTGATACCCAAAAAAGCAGTGATGGTGTGCTCTTCCAAGAGCAGGTTAGATATTAGGAAAAACTTCTTCACCGAGAGGGTGGTCAAGCATTGGAACAGGCTGCCCAGGGAAGTGGTTGAGTCTCTATCCCTGGAGGTATTTAAAGAACAGATAGATAGGGTGCTTGAAGACATGGTATAGATGAACTTGGCAGTGATAGGTTAACGGTTGGACTCGATGATCTTAAGGGTCTTTTCCAACCTTGACGATTCTATAATTCTGTGAAACTCTGGACTTTATGGGTGCAGATCTGGAGTCTCTTTTAGGGTCCATGTAAGGGGACCTTTAATATTTTTCTCATTCCTCTCAATCCAGGAAAGCTTAGGAACCTCTATCTATGAGTGAGCCCAAGCACATACTTACATACACCAGATTTTGGACAAGTTTGTATTTGCATCCAAACTGTTTACCCATCTGCTCTTGTTAGTTATTACAGGCCATTCTCTGGAGTGAGGTATTCTGGCTGCCATAACATCTGTGACTGTTGTAATGAGGTTGGTGAGAATGTAACTCACTGAAGCAGCAAGAACTAATCACCGTATATTGATACAAGATTTGCAGAGCCTTAGATGGAGAGTGCAGCAATAATCTTCTGGGTGTGCATATGGGGTGGGGGGTGGAGGGAATTGTGTATGTACACGTGTGGTAGTAAAATTACTCATTAGCTGCAGTAGCTCTCATTATCTTAGGGAAGCACATCAATGATTCACTGCTTAACAGGGTGTTTGGAAATGCCTCCTTATACGCAGAAGGCAGCCTGAACCAATATCCTGTGCAGTCCGTGAGGACCTGTCTTGGATTGAAGGAATTTTAACTGCCTCTATTTTCTCTCCCAGATACTGGAACTCCCTGAGTAACCTTGTGGCTTCACTCCTGAATTCAGTTCGCTCCATTGCCTCCCTGTTGCTGCTTCTCTTCCTCTTCATTATCATATTCTCACTCCTGGGGATGCAGCTCTTTGGGGGCAAGTTTAACTTTGATGAGATGCAGACCAGGAGGAGTACATTCGACAACTTCCCCCAGTCCCTCCTCACTGTGTTTCAGGTAAGGGCAAGAGTGGTCCCAATGGGGCCAACATGTTGTGTTTATGTGGGGCGAAACAGAGATCAGGTCCTGCATCCTTTCCCTGCAGCCAGACAGTCCCCAAGACTGGACATCAGGCTAACAGCTCCACAAGCAAGGCACCATGCTGTGCTGCCAGCAGAGGGGTATTCCCTCCCAAAGTGGGGAACCAAGGCTACGGCCCCTGTGTGTAGCAAGGCCACCAGGTCTTAGCAGGGTAGGACAAGAGAATGGCCATTGCCATGTCCCAGGGCAGCACCTGCATGCCAAAGCCCAACCCTGCAGTTGTTCTTCCCCCTCCCACACTACTGGAGCACAAGTATCTGCTCACAACACCAGAGAAGTAATCAAATGGCCTTTAAGCTGACTGCAGTTTTGGGAGTGGTCAGCTGAGAGCATCAGCATCATGATTTCATGTGCAAGGTGAAGGGAAGTGGCAGGGAGGGCTGTGCTGAGGGATGTCTTCAGTGCTATAGGTTGTGGAGCCTGTCTGAAACAACAGACATGTGGGAGCAAACTGCCTGTGAGAGGTGGGGAGACTTCAGCAGAGCTGTCTGGGAGAGACGTTTGGCCTCAGCCATCATCTTCAAGGGGACATCTGGGGGTTTTTTTACACTTTGAGCACAGGCCCTCTTTGCATTCTCCTTGTTCTGTTTTGTTTTTTTTAATTTTCTAGATGGACACAGCCAGAATCTCCAACCATCCTGGGGGAGGGGGTGCTCTCTAGGATAGTAGATATCTTTGTGTTAATGGGGTTTTCAAATTCTCTGTGTGGTCTAACACTGTATTGGTGGGAATGTGTCATTTAGATCCTGACTGGGGAGGACTGGAATTCGGTGATGTATGATGGGATCATGGCTTATGGCGGCCCCTCTTTTCCAGGAATGTTGGTCTGTATTTACTTCATCATCCTCTTCATCTGTGGAAACTGTATCCTTTGATGCTACTCTTTTCCCCAAGTGGGGCTGAATTTAAAGCCACCCTTTACTACTTTGTTATGTCAGAAAATAATGAATTTAATACCTTACATTTTTACCTTTTCCCTAGGTCTGAATTTTGGCTTTGCACTGCCAAAAGTTAAACAAGTTTGTTTAATTTTAACTAGTGCTAAGGCATATAAACAGATGTAAGAGCCAGCTGCATGCCAGGTCCGCATGCTAGCTTTTATTTAGTATCTTTACATGTTTAGTGTTTTTATTTTTCATTCCCCTTAATTCTCTCGTAGGTTTTTCTTTCCTGCCTCCTCCAGAAACTAATCTCTGTGTGTACCTGCTGGACTTACTGCATATTTTTGCTTTAATTGCTTTCAGTAATATATTTCATGTGCTTTCATCCAAGCCTTATGTGGAATAAAAATATGTATAATCTACAATATGCTATATACAAATGCTGTAACAGGAGTAACATATGTTTGACATAATTGATTTATGTGAGATCATATATTAATTCATGTATAAACTAACAGGAACTGTGTTCCATTTCAGTTACTGCAATCTATGTGTTCTTCAAACAGAAAATCGCATGCTCTGTTATCTTCCAGCCTGTGCTGGTGTTAAGTAACTTCAGTTCTCTCTGGCTTCAAGGTGAAGTGAGGGCACTGTACATATCCGAGGAGGCACAAAGCACATTGCATGATTAGGCTGTGAGTGTCTTTTCACAGGAATTTGCATATAACACAGAGCTGTGGTTCTGTTCCATATCTAAGTTTGCTCCAAATTTGTTCATGTTTAGTTTCTGCTTCCTTAATAAATGGCCTTCCTGTGTCAGAGGAGACATTTCTTTTTATACTGATTCTTCTATAAAGCCACCTTGTAGTCTCAGCCCAGCTCTTCTGGCCTTTCCTCATAACTCAGATCTCTCAAACCCTGGTATTTGACATTTCAGTTGACCTGCATGCCCTCTCTTCAAAGTGAGATGGTGCAATTCCACTTATCTGAAGGTCGAGGTAGGCAGTCTGCCTTCCAGCTTAAAAAAGCTACAATTTGGATCTCCTTGTGAACTGCAGAGGAAAACGTGAGCCAGCTCTACATGCTGGCTGACTTTGGAGCCATTAGACCTTGGAGCCCAGGGAGGGGGGTGGCTGTATTTCCAGACTAAGCCTTGAACTGGGGTTTACGTAAAAGTTATCACGGAGTAATAAGACCCACTCTCAAGAAATTTATAAAAGAAGCTGGTGTTCATATTTGTAACATGAGATCTGAACGCTGACTGGCAAGACAAGAAAACAGTTGTGATTCCTTGCCCTTCAGCTACATGGGCATGACTGGCCATGCATGGACTCTCTGCTAGGAGATGGCAGAGTTGTAAGCTCAACCCTTCAATGCCCAGACTAAATCAATTTCTTTTTGGTTGCCTCAGAAATGCTAATGAGAGTGCTATGCTCGCTGTCCATAAAATCCACTCATGTCTGTGGGAATACCTATAATGAGGTTGTTCAACTCAAGTACATAGACGAAAAATGGAAAGCGCAGGTTCCTTATGGTATGAGATTCTTGAATATAAATGTCTTAAAAAAAGTGACCTAAGCTGTCAAAGATGCAAAGCATTCAGCGCTCCCTTATCTTCAGTGGGATTTGTTGCACAAAGTTAGACTCGTTTGGGAAATCGGAAACTAAAATATAAGTCTGGACTTAGATGTTTTATCAGTCATTCTGTTGTGAAATTTTGGAAACCCCACACAGTGTGTTAGCCATTTGGATGGAAGGTGTAGGTTTGTGCATGCTGTATATGCACACCCTGAACATTTATGTGAAATGGAAGTTTGGAAAATACAAGAGATCTGATGACAGGTTGCTAAAAAATTTCAATTAAGAAACCTTTGGTATAATGTTGTTCTGCAGTTTTCAAAGTCCATTTTCTTTAAGTAGCACACAAACAGATATCCTGCTGAATGTATTTTTGGCCATTGCCGTGGACAACCTTGCTGATGCTGAGAGTTTAACGTCTGCACAGAAAGAGGAGGAAGAGGAAAAAGAAAGGAAAAAGCTAGCTAGGTAAATCCATTTGCATACACCTATGCAGATGACACCAAGTTGGGTGGAAGTGTTGATCTGCTGGAGGGCAGGAAGGCCCTACAGAGGGACCTGGACAGGCTGGATCGTTGCGCCGGGGCCAACTGTATGAGATTCAACAAGGCTCAGCGCCAGGTCCTGCAGTTGGGTCACAGCAACCCCATGCAATGCTACAGGCTTGGGGAAGAGTGGGTGGAGAGCTGCCTGGCAGAAAAGGACCTGGGGGTGTTGGTTGACAGCTGCCTCAACATGAGCCAGCAGTGTGCTCAGGTGGCCAAAAGGGCCAATGGCATCCTGGCTTGTATCAAGAATAGCGTGGCCAGCAGGACCAGAGAGGTGATAATGCCCCTATACTTGGCACTGATGAGGCTGCACCTTGAGTAGTGTGTTCAGTTTTGGGCCCCTCAGTACAAGAAGGACATTGAGATGCTGGAGCATGTCCAGAGAAGGGCAACAAAGCTGGAGAAGGGTCTAGAGAACAGGTCATACGAGGGGCGGCTGAGGGAGCTGGGACTGTTTAGCCTGGAGAAGAGAAGGCTGAGGGGAGACCTTATTGCTCTCTACAACTACCTGAAAGGAGGTTGTAGCGAGGTGGGGGTCAGTCTCTTCTGCCAAGTAACAAGTGATAGGACGAGAGGAAACGGCCTCAAGCTGCGCCAGGGGAGGTTTAGGTTGGATATTAGGAAAAACTTCTTCACCGAAAGGGTGGTCAAGCATTGGAACAGGCTGCCCAGGGAAGTGGTTGAGTCTGCATCCCTGGAAGGTATTTAAAAGATGTTTTGATGTGGTGCTTGAGGACATGGTTTAGTGGTGGACTTGGCAGTGCTAGGTTAACGGTTAGACTCGATGACCTTAAGGGTCTTTTCCAACCTTAACGATTCTATGATTCTATGATTTACACTCACATGCACGCATTCCTGTGAATATAATTACACACATTACACATATATGTGCAAGTAAGTATGTGTGTATATGTAATATATAACTTCTGTGTGGGTGTGTATAGATTATATATATGTGATTAATGTAATTATATATGGAATTATGTATATATAAATTTTTATGGAAAAGAATTCAAACTAAAGGACAAGAAGGTGTCATGAGCTGGGAGTCCTTACAGTTGCAATGATGTGAGCAGAAGAAAGGAAGTCTGGGTGACTGATGAGCTTTCAGGGCATCAGCAGAGAATGAGTGTGAAATGGTGTCAATGCCACAATCCCATTTGAATCTCCCTGTTACCTTCTGATTGCTTTGGACCACAAGGCATATTTTCAGACCGTCATTCCCCCCACAAGATTCAGCAGCTTCCTTCTCTTTTGATGCCACATGCTGTTCTTCTCTTGCCAGTTCTTTGAGTGTTTCTGCAGACTCTGAGGAGGCACAAGCTAGATTTAGAGCTTCTCTGTCATTCCCAGCTGCCTACAGTGGGGAAGCCTCTCCTTTACTGGTTATTTCTACTCACTGTCTTCCAGGATGCTTGGATGGGATCTCTTGTGCAGATCTATCTGCTTCATCCTGTATGCTAGTCAGCAGGTTTCCCTGGCTCTGGGAGTGCTGCGAGGGGCAAAACCTTGTATGCAACCTAGTGGAAGTCCACAAGATATGGGCTGAAAATGGTTCATGCCTTTGTCATTGGGTGAACAAAGAGATCTCTACTGACAGACCTAGAATACGCATGTGCAGAAACACACAGGCACATACTTCCTCCACATGTACATGCACCCACCCACCCACACACACAAACTCATGGCATTGAGAAAGCTATATAATAAAAGGATACTCTATAGAATTAGAGCAGAGTCTCTGCCTTTGCCTGCAGATGAGGACAAGGCGGAGCTGCTGGTATGTAAGCTGGACTCAGAATGGAGGTGCCAGGCAACTGATCGTTCTCATGGTGTGTGCTGTACTACGTGAAGTTCCTGAAAGGGAAACAGCTTTTCACCTTTGCAACTCTTTGCTTTTTATCTTGTAAAATTGTTAGGACTGCTAGTCCTGAAAAGAAACAGGAGATAGAAAAAACAGCTGTGGAGGAGGAGACAAAGGAGGAGAAAATTGAGCTGAAATCGATCACTGCTGATGGAGAATCCCCGCCTGCTACCAAGGTAAGGTCTGCTGCCAGCCAGCGCTCTCTGTGCAGTGATGGCATGAACAGCTTGAGTTTCTGAGGGAATGAAAACCCTCTGCCTTGTCTGATAAAGGCTTTGGTTCTCTTCCATTTCTGTCAGATCAACGTGGATGATTATCAGCCCAATGAAAACGAAGAAAAGAGCCCATATCCTACAACAGAAGCACCAGGTATGTATCTTCTTCCTCTTAGCCCTGATTCGACAAAGAGAAGCTCCAGTTGCTAATGCACATAAAGCCAAATTGTGATAACAGATATGCTGAACATGTAATGCTTTCATGATGGGACAGGATGATGTGCTTGCCTGTGTTTGCACAGGTGTGGACTTGGTCCTTTGCAGTCCCTATACTGATTGGTATATTTGGAAATACAGAGCTTTACAGAGAACCAAATCAAATTATATACAAATGTCTGTATATGAAAATATACACATGACTGTTTTCAGTCCCTTTTCTCAGTACTCAGCAGTCAGGGGAGACTCACAACAGATACTCATGAAAGCCAAAGTGCTGAATGCCTTTTTGCACTTTTTTCTAATCAAAAAACACAGTGTGACTTATTAACATAATTCTAAAGGCATAAGATCTCAGCCTATAATTGGAAAAAACAAGCTAGATCATTAGTTAGGCTAGTCTTCAAGACAGTTGGACCTAAGTAACTTCATCCTCAGATACTTAAAAGATTGGCTGAAGAAATCTCAGAACTTCAAGTAGTTTTTCTTCAAGAGATCCTGAATGGGGGGTGGGGTTGGAGCAGAAGAATTATAAGCTAGTCAGTTCAACTTCCATTCTTGGAAAAGTGCTGGAACAAATGATTAAACAAACTATATGACTGCAAGATAAGAAGATAACTAGCCAACATAGATTTGCCAAGAACAAATCACATCAAACCACCCTTATTTTCTTCTAAAAGGGGCTGACAAGACTTGTAGATGGGAGAAAAGAAGTAGATGTCATATTCTTTAGTTTTGCTAAGGCTTCTGACTGTCTCTTGTAACATTCTTATAAGCTGGCTAGAAAAACATGGTCTAGACGATTGGGAGAGAAGTTGATCAGACCCTTTATGTGGAGAGTAATGATGGCCCAAATGAGGTTCTACAACCCAAGGGCCTGTCCCGAGTTCAGTTCAGTTCATTGTTAATGACCTGAATGATGGAAGAGGAAATATGCTTATTACATTTGCAGATGGTGTGAAGCTAGGAAGGACAGGAAGCATGCTGGAGGGCAGCATTAGAATTCAAAGAGCTTTTGAGGAACTGGATAAATGGTCTAAATAAAACTGAAAGTGCCAGGCTCTACACGTAGACAGGAATAAACAACTCACAAATAAAGGATCTTAGGTGACAGCTAGTTAGGTAACAGTCCTTGAGAAAAGAATCTGAATCTTGTGATCACAAACTCAACAGGTGCCAACAACATTTTGCTGTCTTCCAAAAGGCAAGCAAGTAGTGAGATTTATAAACAGTGAAAACATGACCCTTAGTCCAGTTATGGGTTTCTTCTAACTGATCAGTGAAAGCTAACCAGAGCAAAGCAATTGTTTTATTCTGTTCACCATGGATAAGATCTCAGCTGGGATATCATATGTCATTTTGGGTGCTCTGCTTAGGAGAAGTGGGGCTGACCTGGAAGGAAATTAGAAGCGCATGGTGAAAACAATGCTAGTAGGAAGCAAGAACTAAGATTGAAAGAATTGTGGTCACTTGAGCTGGGAAAGGCAGGAGAAATATCTTCAAATGCATGAAAGCCTGTTACAGGTAGGAGGGGAATGATCTCCATTATGAAGAAGTAACAGATTTAAGATTCACACCAGGGGAGAATTTTCTGATGGTGAGGCTAGAAAAGATCGTGAAGATGGCTGTGGAAGCCCAGCATCACTGAATGTTGTTAAGAACAGGTCAGAAAAATATCTGCCAGAAAAGGCTTAGGTATAATAATTAGTTGATCCTGGTTTAGCAGAGGCATGAACCAGAGGGCCTTTTGTGATCCTTTCCTGCTCTGCTGCATTTCTATGATTATGTAACAGGCTGTAATAGGTAATAAAACACATTGTCTTCAATTCTATGATTCCTAATAAATGCCTGATAATAGGTTGATGTGATAGGGTAAAAAAAGACACAATAGTTCATTTTAAATAGATGGGCAAGGGTTTCAGACAAGCAAAAAGGAAAACTGTTCATTGCATTTGATTTTCAGTACAAAAAATGCCCACATTTGCTATTCTTGTATTCATCCATGTTTATAGCACACTTATCAGGAATAGAGTGTGGTTTCAACACCATGCAATACTGTTTTAACATTGCCTGGGGCAGATCACTCCGTCTTTAATCTTCCCAGCACCTCTATAGGCACAGGCACTTATTGGACACACATCCCCAGTTGCTAAGGGGTTTGTGGGAGTCTTTAGTCAGAAGCACAGATTAAAACAGCTGGCTTGGATTTGCAGACCGTTACATTTTTTTCAAGTGAAGGTACAGTCACCTGCATATCAAATTTCAGCCTACTGATAATAGAATTGTGTTTTAGTTACCTTCTGCGGATAGCTTAGAAATAGTCCGGCGTGTGAACTATACGACAAAAACTACATCTACAGTTTGTGTCATGGACATTTTATCTGCAGCCATGCATAGGATTAGAGTGCAGAAAATTAAGTAAAAACACTTTTAATTCCTCCTGCCTTGGGGTGCCAATCCCTGGCTTGGCATACTTTTGAACAGAACCTAAAATTTGAATGGATGGTCGGGTTTTGTCCGGTCTCCTATTAGAAATGCAAAGGAACAGCATCTTGGTTATTTGCCATTGTATGATGCTGTTTCTAACTAGGCCTGTTCTCTAAATTGTGTATCAATTCTTTGTGAAGAGTGAAGTTGATCTCTAACAGTTCACAAAATTACCTGACCACTTCTTTTAGAGTTCATGAAAATCAACCATGACTCAGATGCAGTAAAGTTTTGTAAATCCCTTGTTACAGCATATTTACCATAGTCATCTATTCCATTTTGCCGTATAAAGCTCAGAAACACTCAGGCCCTCTCAGAGGTGATGTGGCATGTCATATCTGCCTTGTCAGTTTTGGGGAACAAGGCTCCAAGTCTTTCCTTGGCATTAGCAAGAAAGAATTTCCCAGTACCCACACGTACACCTGTCCCGTTCCCTTGTGGCCATCTGACCAGTCCAGAATCCTTCTGCTGATTGCTGATGGGTCCAGCTGTGGTACAGGAGATGCTGTGCAGCCATATACGGCCCATCTCGGAACACACCTTTTCTTGCCCACTTGCATGTGGATCTATTTCAGCTGTGCTTTGAGTGAAGCATCCTATTGCTTCTTAGATGCAGTCAGCTGGTTCTACCTATTTTCTGTTTATGATTTAAGCTGTTAATGCCTGTGACCTTTCCATGGCTGCGTACTATTCCATCCTGTGAAAACATCCTTCACCCTAACCCAGTGTTCAGAAACAATCTGAAATGGTCACTTCATTTGTTTTCCCTTTATTCTTTCAACCTACGTTGCTCAATCTCCTATTTGTTTCTGCTGCTTCAACCAGTTTTCTCAATAACCTCTTCTGACTCTATTTGCTACACAGTGTTGCTCTTAGCCCCCAGAATACTCTGTGTACTTGCAGCTCATCAGATTACCTATCCTCTTTGTTGGAAGGAGAGACTAATTCTTGCAGAGATTTGTATACACTAGAAGGATTATTATGATGATATGTTTATTATAGGAAGACAGGGAACTAGTCTTGCAGTCTAGTACAGAAACAGACAAAGAATTCAGAACGTCAGATGAAGGTAAAAGCTTGGGATGATTCATGGGAGGTTGAAGCAAAGCAATGTCCTTACACAAGAGTTCTGGTCTTTGTACAGTAAAAAAAAAAAAAATCCTCATCATCGAATTTCTCACTGATGCTGCACTGTAGCCTGTGTGTGCTTACAGCTTCACAACCAAAGGACATCACCATTCTAATGAAGATGACAAGTCAAGATGACAGTCCCAGATTTGAATTTCCTTGAACTTTAGAAGAGTTCAAACCTAGATCTGAACTTGGCAGCTCTGAGTCATGTTTCTTTATGATTTCATGGCAAGCTTGACTAGAAGGGTCACTTTTTAAACATAAATATACCTTAGGTATAGAAAACAGTCAAAGAACGAGTGTTGGATTGCAGCCGATGTGCTGCCCAGCCCATCTGTGAATACCATGTTGACCTTTGCTTCTAGGAATGCTGGCAACTGTGCAACATACTGTTTCTATATGCAGGAAGATAGCTTAGGTAGTGACCTGAGCTAAGGCTGTAATGATATTATTCTTTGCGTATTTGGGCCTCAGTGTTTCCTTTCTTCTGTGCCCTAGACCCTACTTTAAATGAAAAATATTTAGAACATTATCTATGGCTGAGGAACTGAACGTGTTTTCCAGTCTGAAGGTATCTGGTTGCCAGAGTCATTAATATATTCCTTGCTGTATGGCAGACACAAGAAAAAGAGGAGAGGAACAGTGTTCTTTACGGTCTTTATGGGGTTGATCCTTCTGCTAGGAGTCCGTTTTCCTGAGATGTTGCTCCATAACCATTTGAAAGTGTTTTATTAAGCATTCCTCCAAGTAAAAGAAAAAGAATGATCTAATAGTGAAGGCACAGAGCAGGGACTCAGAATACTAGTCTAGAATACTATTCAGCATACTAGTACTCACTCTCTCAAATACCCTATGTGATCATGGGCATCAGTATTCTGGACTGTTAAAGAAGAAAAATAATTTCTTTACCTCACTCGTTGTCAGCCCACTCTGAAATCTGTAGATAAAAGGTGCAAGTGCAAAGTATTGTAATATTATATAAATATGAGCATTAACACCAGTTTTACAAGTACTATGCACAAAAGTACTTCTGAAAGAATGTTTCTTTAACTAATAAAGCCTGTAGAAAGAGCATTATAAAGTATATTACAACATAAAATTGAGCTGTTAAAAAATAGTCTGTCTTAAAAAGTACAAACTCTATGTACCAGCTCAAACATCTATCCAAAAATCTATGAAGTGAATTTGAGCTGAACTCTTGCTACTAGAAGTGTAAAGAAAGAATCCTATTTGCATGCAATAATGGCATGCATTGAAAAGGCCACTTTTCTCCTGTCTCTGACATCTAGATTAGGATCTGTGCTGATTCATCTGTTCTTCCTGATGTGTCCGTTATCAAATCAAGTACAGTACCTGACCCTAAAGGAACAGGCTCTTTCTGGAATTTACCTCACTTTATGGACTCAAGATAAACCTTTTAATGAGAGTTTCCTCCTTTGCATTGGCTGGAAGATGAATCAGTTGCATCTAACCTGTCAGGCTCCTTTCTTAAAATATTTTTTCCTGTCTTGCTGATTAAGTGAGAGGATTGGGATCTTTAAAATAGCAAAATCTTATCATGTCATTTACAAAACAGCATCTGACTTCAGCAGGTAGAAGAAATCCTCAAAGGTGGAAGGTTCTCTTTCACATACCACTTAGCCCGCATCTTTGTCTTTTATTCCTTGAGGGTGCTCACTGATCTGCACAGTGCCTGGAGATCTGCTCCATAGGCATCAGGTTCAAGAGTCTCAGCCTTCTTCCCCTCTTTTCAATCTTCCCCCCACTGAACTATGAAAGGGGACAATTTTAAGAATTTCTGATTGGTGTAAGTCAAAGTGCCCATGCTCCATGTTTGCTCTGGAGCATACATGTGCTCATCCAGACACAATCCCAGATGTGGCAGTGGCTCCATGGAGAGCCTTCCAAAGAGGAGAAAAGCAGATCTTGATGAACTGGAGGAATGGTCTGAAGAAAATAAGATGCAGTTCAATAAGGATGAAGTCGAAGTGCCACTCTTGGGAATAATCAGCAGCACAAATGCAAAGAGGGGAGTGACAGGCTAGGCAGCCGTTCTGTGGTAAATAACCTGTGCTTTGTGCAAATCAGCAACTGATGGCAAATTAATGCCAGAGTGTAATGAAAAGAAGTGCCTATGAAGGACATTTAAACAGGAAGATAGTATTGTAAGATATAAGAAGTAATCCAGCTCTCCACTGCACCAGTAGAAACTCAACTGCAGGTTAATCCTGCAGGTAATCTGAAAGAAAGTAGTGAGAATGATCAGAGACCTAAGGAACACAGCACCTCAGGAAAGACTGTTGTCGTTTTGCTCTAGAAACCAGAAATCCTCGCAGAGGCATAATAATGGTTCTCAAGTATGTAAAAGCCTTCTGCAAGAGGAAGGGAATTCTCCGTTTTCTGTGTCCATGGAAAATAAGAATAGGTAATGGATTTAGACCATAGCAAGAAAGGTTCAAGTCAGTCATCAGAAGAAGCTTTTTTTGTAGGAGGGACAGTGAACCATCTGAGGAGACCATTGTGAGGATATTGTGCATGTACAGCATTAATGGTTTTACAGAGAGACTAGATCAATGTCTGCCAGGGCAAGCACTGGGCAGTGGATGCTGCCTTGGAGAAAGGAAGTGGACAAGGAACCTCAAGCTTTCATCATCCTATTTCAATAATTCTTAGTTTTTATTTCTAGTTATGACAGAGACAAATGCCCCAGCACTTCAGAATGGGTTGTGTTTTGCATTAAAAGACAAAAATGCTTCTTGCAGCAGAGGAAGATGAGGAAGAACCTGAGATGCCTGTCGGCCCTCGGCCTCGCCCCATGTCTGAGCTGCACCTCAAGGAAAAGGCTGTGCCCATGCCTGATGCCAGTGCTTTTTTCATCTTCAGTCCTAACAACAGGTATTTAAGAGACTGCTTAGCTGGAACAAGGAGGCGGAGAGCAGGTACCCCTTCCATGCTGGGCCCCACAGGTTATGTGGTGTAGAGCTCCCTTCTAGCAGTTGATATCAGAGACCTCCTTTGACTGGTCACTCCTTTAAAGGCCCTGGCATGAAATCCTCATGAAAGCACAACAGTAGGGAACCCCCTAACATTATTCAGTGGGAGTTCATGGCACCTGCAAGGCTGATTGAAGACACAAATCATGAAAGCTTCAGAAATAAGGGACTTGGAGGCAAGTCAGTAATTGGAATTTCTCAACATATTCAGGTCCAAATGGCAAGCAAGCCATCATGCAATCAGTCAAGTGTGAGGTAGGAGCTTCCTGTCCTAATGGCTGCTCAAAATCCACTCCCAGTAGGGAGTTCACGTGTCTCTGCTCATTCTTACGCGTCAAGGACGAGCATACAAGAAAAGGGAGGAGGATGAGGGTCCATAGCTCTGAGGGGAGACTGAGAAGATTAATTCTTCTCTCACACTTTTCCCTTTGGCTCCTGCAGTGTGGCTTCACATTGCCCTACCTGTCTTTCCTACACGGATGTGTGAGACCAATACTGTGAGTGGCAGGCTGAGCTATGACACAGGGGAATATATCTTTCCAAGGGTGCAGAAGTGAGCTCACTGCCCAGTGGTCTGTGCAATACCATCTCTCCTCCACATTGGGGAATTGGCCTCCAAACACAGCCCCAAAGTAAGGCAGGGCTCTAGAAGTACATCTGAATTCAGAGGCAGTCTTTCCACAGCAGGGCTAGTGCCACTCCTCCCTGGGTATGTGCAACAGGGAGGGACTGATGATAATTGGGACTCATGGACTCTAATGCCAGCTTTGCCACCCACCCACTGTCGCTTGTTGAAGAAGTAAATTAACCTCTGCAATCATCTGTAAAATTGCTGTAATAGTGGCTTGGAGGCTTAACAGCCAAAAGTAGAGCTAAATAGATTAATGAAGTGCCTCTAGAATTATGCATAGGACTGTTATGAGGTTTAACTCCTCGTATCCTGATAACAGTGTATGGAAGGTGCTGTAATGGTCTCCAGTAAATACACTGCTGTTTGATGGGAGACTGCTACTTGTTTACTTACTAGTTTCCCACTAAGAGCACCAAGCGCTTTATATTACAGTGATGTTTAGGAGATGCCCTGCATGGCACGATGTCCTCCCAGAAGCCCTTTGCAAATGCCAGCATGCCCTGTATCCATTTGGCCAGATTTGTGTGCTGTTAGCAAGGTAGCTCCCCCATTACTCCTGCTCAGTGACACTCCAGTCCCAGTTCAGAAAGACATCGGCCACCCCGGAGCCTGTTTCTACTGCTTTTCCCCCTAAATGAATGGGGAATGTTTCTGTGAATGAAAGCAAGGGATATAATTTTGGGTTGGCAGGTTTCAGACCACATCTAAATCACAAAAGGCTCCGTCACGAGGGAGTGACTGTTCTCCATTCAAACGCACCAAGCGTGAGTCCTGCAGGCAGCCGATCACTCTGTGTGCATCACTGCATGACGTGGAGAGCCAAGGCTGCCCAGCACCCAGCAGGGCCAAGCACAGCTGCCTGGGCCCATCGATCTCCCTGCTGCTGAGGCAGGGGGAAGCTGCTCTGCAGAACAGCCCTCCGGGGCCAGTCCTGCTGGCAAAAAAGGAGGGGGGAATGTTTCCCAGGTCTTGCTGTTTTCTGAGAGATAAAGTTATTCCTCTCCTCTCTCTTGCAGGTTTCGTGTGCACTGCCATCGAATCGTTAACGATAACATTTTCACCAACCTGATCCTATTTTTCATCTTGCTCAGCAGCATCTCCCTGGCAGCTGAGGACCCCGTCCGACACCTCTCCTTTAGGAACCAAGTATGCTTCCCATCCTCCTTCCCTCGCTGTGTATTGAAAGTGTGGTACAAACAGATCATGAGTTGAAGCCAGGAAAGGCAGAAAAGACTGCATCAGAGGCTTTGGGAGTGACTCTCTTCCCTGATTTGTGCTTTTGTAGGCTGCGTGTGAAATCATTGGGCTTTGCAGGGAACATGAGTCAGTGCAGAATTTGGCCTCTAATTCATTTCAGAAGCATGTGCAGGGCAAGGAAGGACAGGAGGATGAAGCGAAATTATTGTTCCCTGGGATTAAGGCATTAGAAATGGTCTGTAGAAACATTGATTGGGATACAGATAATTCTAATTATTTGCAGGTTCTCCTGTCGCGTGCTTTCTTTTGAACTAAAAAGTTCAGGGCCTGATTTTTACTTTGTTCACACTGGTGTAAATCAGGAGTAACATTCTTGAGTTTGATGCAGTCACTCTGGGGGAAATTGGTGTCATCAAGGTTAGAATCAGGCTATTTGAATGTAAACTGCAAAGCTATCATTAAATTTGAGATAATCCTCAGAAAATATGCTGTGCTCCTCTCCTTACCAGCCTGGGGGGAGAAGAGGAAGGCGTTCAGCACGGAGATACATTCTCACCTTCTTTCCTGACCATTCTGATTAGCCTTTTGAAACGTTCAGTGCTCCCTTAACTTTCCCAGTGATTGTTTCCGTTAATCTGGGGTCATTGCAGAAATCAGAAGAGTCAGTAGTCATATGTGAGACTTCTGATCTCTGCTGTCTGCAATGGCATTTTGGTGCCATTATGCTGGAAGAGCTTGCTAGGCTTAAAGAGTCGGACAATTTTTTGTTGTTGTTTAATAATAAAACCTTAATTTAATGCTCAGTGTTCTACCTCCCTGAAATATCCTGACCCGAGCATGCATTTAAACACATATGTGCGTGCAGAGAAGGTGTTAATGGAGGTTTATTCCTGAGCTTATCTCAGAGCTGCTTTCCATTTTGTCCTGAAGTAGGGTGCTAAATAACACAATCAAACCTGTGCCTCCAATGACCCACTAGTACACGGCTGAGTGTGCCCACCATGTAGGGATAAACGTATGTCAATATGTATTAGCACTGCAGCATGATGTCAGCTGGCATATGGGCTTCTGACATGCCACAGAAGCTGCTGCAGAATCTGTAGCAGAGACATTTAAATGAGAAAAAAAAGTAGTCAAAGCTAGTTGTCCTGGATAAAAGGGCTGAAGGTTTGGAGCAAATTGTTGTCTTGTGTTTTTGAAGCCACTGATGCTGCATGAAAATCTGTGTTTAATTTTTGCAGGTACAGATGTTTAAAATGTATCATACAAGGGGACACAGACAAGATGTTTGGGTTGCAAATGTGGTCTGCCTTTACGCTTTGACAGTAGAACAGTAAGATTGTGTCCTGCCCTGTGCCCACACAGAGGCCTGGGAGGGAAAGAAAGAAAGAAAGAAAGAAAGCTGAAAGCAAACCAACTGCCTTTACCTTCCCTCTGGGACAATATAATCAGGCATTAACCTTTGCACAAGGACTCGTGCAGACTAGTGCTGCTGTTGATGCAAACTGTCCCAGGGCAGGAAGACAGAAACAGAAAGAACACCCTCCAGCATGGGCTAGCAAAGAGACTTGGAGGCTGCTTCTGTTCCGGCGTGGGCTAGCGGCGGCATCTTTGTCTTTCTTGTGTCACACAGGGCTCAGGCAGCAAGTATTTTGAAGTGCTTCTCCAGCCTGATTTAACAGCCTTTAAAGCGCAAGCAAGTCCTAAGACTTTATGCGCTCACAACATTCTCCTGTTTGCACCTTGGCAAGGTGCTCATTCATTTTAATATATTCTAGAGTAAATTCATATTTAGATAATAATAAATATGCCTGCTGATAAATGATACTGCCTGTACAGGTGGAGCAGTGATCATTTTCATTAAGCATGATTTCATCTATAAGAGACGTCTTTACTAGCTGCAGCTTTGGGGCCAGATTCACCAGTATGCTCTAGCTGCTTTGCAGTGCTCTGGTGATGTAAAGCAGCTGCAGGTACAGCTTAATCATCTACTTTAATCAAGTTTACGGCTGCTTTATGTTGGTGGAGTCATGCAAAGCAGCCTGAGAGTACCCATGAATCTGACCCATTGATTATAAAATTATTCTGTTGATATAATAACCAAATGTCAGGACCTACAAGGCAGCAATGCAAGGGGACATTTCCAGTTATAATGTGTGTAAATTAATATAGGATGCAATTGAGATCTGTCCATCCTTGAAATGGCCCTTTTTGAATTCTCTAAGTTGCAAAAACTGATAGAGCCCAAGACAGCCTTGAAGAAGCGAGAACAACTTGGGGTCAAAAATTGAGCAGTGACCTGAAGAATTTTAAGTTACACAGTAGCAGTAAGTGATACATCCCCCTATTTGACATTCAGTGTCTGCAAATCAGTCCAGATTCGGCTCATGCTTAAATAGTGCAATCTAAAATAACCCTGTAGTTTGCAGTAGCTACCCCACTGCCCATGGCATACCATGCTGTCAGAATCTAGCCACCTATAAATCTGAGTTAGGGTATGGGCATTGAGATACAATAAACACCTGTGGGACGGGAGAGGACAGTTTACTGCTCTATGTTTATTAGTGTTTTAGCAGTAAAGATTTAAATTTCACAAACGATCAGTTTTCTACAGCTTCCATATATTGACCTTCCGGTTTAGAACTTGGTTAAGCTAAAAGAACAGTAATCCAAGGGCATGATACTTTTGATTTTCACCATTTGTAGTGTAGATAACACTAAAATGGCTTGGGATACTGGAATACGTTGGAAACAAAGAGAGTTCAATTCTGGTCCCATTAGTCAATGAGAAAGTTCCCATTAGCTTTTGTGGGATGTCAACTGATCAAAAGACGTTTCTGTCATTGATGCTGTTACTTTGAAAATCACTTTACGCTTCCAGACTTGCTGTTGCCTTCTGTGACACTCTAGGGCCACTTTTTGTGGCCTGTTATGCATGCCAGCAGTATCCCCATCACTAGGTCTAAGTTCATGGGAATGATGAGTGTTTCAGCTTGCCTGTTATCCAGGGTGCCAATAGAAAGATGCAAGATTTAAATTAGGCACCTTTAGCACACAACTAAATTATGGTTGCAATACAAGAGCTGGGATTCTGTTCAATTGGCAGAGTCTTTGTTATTCATGCTAATCCAGGCCAAATCAGGGTAGAGAAAAAAAGTGCTAGAGCATGAATTTGCAGTTTGCTTTTCTTCCTTTGCAAGAGGCACAGACAAGCCAGAATGTAAGTTAATAAGAAGGAATCTCATGTTTTCCACTGAGAAATCAGGCATCCTTGTATTCTCAGTTAGGAAGTCTATTTGGGAAAACCCTTTAATTGTCTGTTCTTTATCAGATTTAAAAAAAAAAAAAAAGCTGAAGAAAATCCTACAACAACAACCAAAATGTTATTTTGCCTCTAGAGCCCTCATGGGATTGTAACTCAGAAAAGATTTCATGTAATGTGCTTCTTGTCCTCTGCGCCAGTACCTTCATTGCATTCAACAGGACGTTGTTACAAAACCATTTGCTATATAGTCCTCCTTGTTCCCTTGTTAAAAGGCATATGTATTTGATTTTGAACTGTGATTTCCCATTCAAGTGATCAGTCACTGGTCTACCCTCCCTGCTCCTATTCCCTTTTGTTTTTACAGATTCTCTTTTATTTTGATATAGTTTTTACTGTCATTTTCACCATTGAAATTGCTCTGAAGGTAAAGTGCCCATCTTCTCTACCATTACATGTTCACAAGCTTACTAGTTTTCTGCCACTATCTGTTGCTAACACACACACGCCTGTTTGTTCCTGGGTCACATTCAGTACCACTAACCCGATTGTGCTTATTTTTCAGATCCTAGGCAATGCAGACTATGTCTTCACTAGTATCTTTACATTAGAAATTATTCTTAAGGTAACAAATCTGAGCAATACACTTGTTTTCTCCTTTCTTTCTTTCCTTTCTTTCTCTCTCTCTTTCTTTATCGCTCTCTTTTCCTGTCTTTCTCTCTATCGCTCTCTTTTTCTGGGTTTTTTTTTTTTTACCCATTATTATCTCGACACTAAGGATTGTTTATCTTTTCATTTTATCGTTTTGGTAGTTGCTTAAAAAGTCTTCTGTGAAATTTTGATAGTTAAACTTGTAATTCAGAGCCTATATCAAAACAATGCTGCTTAGGAGATTCGCAATGAAGGGATGATCCTGTAGGGAAAAAGTAAGAGGGGACGAAGAAAAAGGCCATCACCCCATAAATTTCTCTCTCTGCCCTGGCCAATCTTTCCAAAAGAGGATTTGTTTTCTGTGCAAGGAACCCTGAGCACATACACCTCCTCTTACACGTGCGGCAACCCAAAGAGAAGGTCTCCATTCTGCACAAGTCATGAGGCTGGGCCAGAGGGCGGCCGATGACTTCTGTAAGGTTACAAGGTGCACAGTCAAGTAGGAGACAGGGAGCGCAGTGCAGAAGCTCACTTTTTACGTGTGGAGAGGTAACCAAGAGTACAAATCACTGAAACACCAAGGACTGTAGCTGCAAATGAAAATTGCTGCATCGCCTGTTTGAAACCCAGCTTCCCGTTTCCCAGGAACATGCTCTATACCAAGGGAAATGTGCAGGGGAATGGTTTAGCTCAGAAGAAAATAAAAATAGGCTGCCTTGTTCTTAACTCTAATTTTCCCAAATTGGTAGGCTAATAATTTAAATAACAGCAATTGAGCAAAGTTCTAGCTTTCTAAATGCTAGGTTCACTTGGCAGCTTGGATTTTTTTCTCAGCAAGCTAGTTCTAAGTGCTGGCAGGCAGTACCTTAGAGTTGCTCAAATCTCACAGCTCAAGACCCTAATAACAGTATCAATGCTGAATGCTGGCAAGCAGGGTGGCCCCTGCATATTTTTGTAGAGAAATGTGCTTTCTGATATGACTTAAAATCACCAAAGCCATAATGTTCTCCACAGAGGTGTACGTTTTATGCTTCTGTGCAGTGTGCATCTGTGTTTACACAATAAATCTGAACATGCACATACCAAATGGCTGATCAAAAAGGCCTGTCAAAAAAGGAAAACATCTCAACAGCAACATTTAACAATAAAACTGTAGTTCAAGGCACCTGTTTGAACTTACAATTACTAATTCTGCTCCCACTGAAGCAAACGGTAACACTCGTAATGACTTCAGTGGAAGCAGAACCTAACCCAACCCACTGGCGTATTGTTCTGTTTTCATCAGGGGAGTGTACTGCATAGTACCTGAGCCTTCCCGATGTCCTCCTGTTAACTTCAGTGGATTTATGTCAACACCCCTGGATATTCTCTGGGTTCAAGTGGGAGAAGAGTGCAAGGCCTACAAATGTTTAAGAAATTCTTCTGTTCTTACCCTGTCAGTTCCTGCCTCACAAGTTGCTTGGTTTCTCAGGGCGTGTTTCTCTGCTGCCTTGCACTGTGCACAATGTTTTGCGTAACAGCAAAATTAGTGTAAATGGTAAGAAACAAAAGAATAAATGGCCATTCAAGGCTGTAGAGAAACAAGGTTCATCTGCCCTCATGTTGCTGATGACACCTGCCAGCCTCACACTGCCATGGGTGGAGTCTGGTGAATGTTAGCAAGGTGACCACCAGGTTTTTTTAATTGGCATCCTAAAAGCTTGTTCAGTGCCCCAGATGGGAGGCAGGCATAGATTATACACTCTTTGAGAGTCTCTTCTGAGATAACAAGATCTCTCAACAGGCTTGAGAGAACCATAGTTTGTATAGAACTTAGACTCAGCAGAGCTTCCCCTCCTGATTTCAATGGTGTCTCCTTTCTTTCAAGATTGCCATACAAAATCTAACCAGTAAAGGGCACTTTTACCACCTTTGTTATGGCAAGAATCCCTCCCCCCTTCCCTAATTGAATGTGTCTGTAAGTATAAATTCTAAGCCAAGACCAGAGTTTATACTTCCTCCCCTTCTAAGTTGTCTGACTGACTGACAGTCAGTTCCCTGATGTCATGGATGTTTGGTGAAAACAATAATCTAATATACCATGTGCCTTTCCACCCTCCTCTGAATAAAGTTGTCACAGGTAGGCATGGCTGGAAACCACTAGCAGGTATGCCATCCTGAGCTATTAGCGCAAGCTAGAAAATTCCAGTTTGAATTTCTAGTCCACACTTCTCAGCTGGGAGTCTGACTAGAGCTCGTCATTGAGGAACAGTCTCATGGAGTCTGCTTCAAGTTATGTTAGACATCTAACTTATATGAGATACGGAGGACCAAATTTAGAAGCCTGTGTTCCTAACCCAGGTAATGGAGGGAGATTAGCATTTGTGGGGATGGGGTTTCTTCAAAGCAGCTACTTTAGATCACTCACCGAGTCTAAGGTATGTGGTACGAATACCCCCATCACCTCACACTCTGTAACCACACCAGACTCATTTAGTCACATTCTGTAACTGAGCTCAGTCTAAAATTCAAATTCTGAGCTCAGAAGTGTTTAGGTCTGACATTGTGGCTGAGACCCATTTCTGTTTACACTGTCACTTAATCTGGAGCTGTGACACCCTCCCCAACACCAGCAGATATTCAGTACTCCTTCATACCCAGAAGGGGAAGAGAGTCCCTTGTAAAATATGTAAAATCTTTCCCATCCTCTACTGGGTGATGTTCATAATGATTACCTCCACAAAGAAACCACTCGGTCTTGTGGAATCTTACCTTGGGCTGTGTGAGGAAAACCAAGGGGAAAATGCAACTGCTTCTAGAATAAAAATGGAGGAAGCTGGATAGGGGTAGGAAAAGGGGTAGAGAATTGAGCTGAACAGAAGGAGCAAACTAAAGAGAGCAGAAATTCCTCCTGTTCCTTCAGTTCAGCTCTAAACCATCAAGTCCCTGAAGAATTCTGTTTTTTCTTCATGGAGGGAAGAGAGCTCAACTGTCCATGGCAGCTGGTCTAAGCACTGAAAAACATTACAAAAGGGGCCTTTTTTTAATGTATTTTTAATTCAATTTAGCTAAAGAGGCCTTTATATAATACAAGTGTCATACTCACAAATGTCCTCTGCCATTGAAGAAAAAGGGAAAAGCAGATGACTGCAAAGAGTAGTTTTTGCAAGCAGTCATTCTGCTGCTTTGCTGATTCTAAATGTTATGTGCTCTATACACTCAAAGTGCGTATTTTTCTCACTGAACCTAGTATTGGCTTTCCCTAGTCTTTCATAGTTATCTTACTGTCTTCTTCACTCTCTTTTCTTTCAATGGGGACTCAACTTCTCCTTTGGGGTCTGGGGGTAAATTGCCTGCTATGTTAGAAATACTGCCCCTCCCCAATTATATGCTCTGAGCACAACCAGATGGGTTTGGTTCCTGAACACATGCTAATGGCAAAGTGTGCTTGTGTCTTCATGTGCCTTCCTGCAGATGACCGCATACGGGGCTTTCCTCCATAAGGGCTCCTTCTGCAGAAACTATTTCAACATCTTAGACCTCCTGGTGGTCAGCGTTTCTCTCATCTCTTTTGGGATCCAGTGAGTGAGCTATTTTCAACTGGCTATTTTTTGGGGATCATAGGGCCGGGTTGGGAGGTGATACCTCAGTCTCATTGTCTTATCTGGGTAAGATTTTTCTTATGAGCCTGGAGGTATTTTTCTCAGATGATTCAAGACCATTAAAATTCATCCTCATAAATGCTACAGTAGTGACCTCGAGGGGGGGATCTTCCAGAAAGAGCAAAAGAGAACAAGAAACTTGGTTCATTGGGAATCATGACACTTAGCTTTGTTCCAAGCTCTCTGATTCACTGTATCAGTCCAGGACAGTTAAGCGACTTACTGTTCCCTCCTAGAGCTCTCATAAGGTCTTTGGAAAATGGAATGGCAATGTTTTGCTGCTTCCTAAGATGTTGTGGGTCTTGGTCAATGGAAAACCATCAAGCTCTTGAAGAGCTGTGTGAGAATCTCCAGAGTACTGGTGGCAGTGATAGTTGATCCTGCTCCTGTTGCGCCACTTTGTGTTGCTTGATCTGTTAATTTGCTTAATAAATTTATAGATTTACTTGAATATGTGGAACTCAATGTGTTGGATGAGGAGTTTCCTAAATAGTATAGCATCTGATAAGAAATAAGCTCCCAATTATTCCCATTAGAGGTTAGCAATTTGCGTATGTTATGTTCCAGATCTAAGTCAAGCAGAAGGATTTCTCAGGTCCATTGGGCTTTCAGTCAAGGTCTTAAGAATGGCACAGTGCTCATTTTGACCTGCTGTTTCTTTCTTACAGAACTAACCAGACTCTTAATACATTAGCAAAAAAACTGTTCCCAAAATCAGTGGGAGGGCTTGATGTCATACAGCATGGAGAAGATTTTCAGCCAGGGTTTTAGTCTTGGAAGATGCAGAGAGCTCTGTTGTAGTAGATAGTTGTGTTCAGTACTTAAAATTAAGTACATAAGTCATGCTAATCAATTCAGTAGGAGTTTCCACATCCTTAAATTTATGTACACACTTAATTGATTTGTGGGATCAGAGGCCAAACACATTGCAGGATCAAAGTCCAGGTGGAGAGTATACCTTTAATGCTGGAGTCACCTGGAGTTTCCACTCTGCTGTGAATATTTCAGTGAAGTGCTTCTTTGAGCCTTATCTGAAAATGTCTCGTGATGACTACGTCTTGGCACAATTTCCATTATATACCTACAGAGTATTTGGCAGCTTGCCCTGCTTAAAAAAATAACCTGCCCATGTTCCATTCCCTTCATTAATACAGCAAAGATGGTGAAAGCCAGGAGAATGTAATACTGAGCCTGCCCAGAGCAGGAAGCAAGGCCTATGAAGATAACATCAGAGAGTAGTTCCTTACCCCTGAAGTGCCGTAGCAAATTGTTGACTCTCTAACTATCCTAAGCAGTCTAAGGCTATGTAGGATTTCAAACAAGAAAGAGTGGGTGAAATTCATCTGCCCTTGCAGCACACCCCCTATATTGTGGTATCTCTCAAACCTTCCAATACTTTCTTTCAGATCCAGTGCTATCAATGTGGTGAAGATTCTGCGTGTTCTGCGAGTGCTTAGACCACTGAGGGCCATCAACAGAGCCAAAGGACTAAAGGTTAGAGGATTCATAATACATTCCGAAAACTATAAATTCAAGCTATTTCAAGCTACAAGGACTTTTTCAATGGTTCAGGTAGTGTTTCAGCAGAATCACAGAATGGTTGAGGTTGGAAGGGACCTCTAGAGGTTGTCTTGTCCAACAACCCTGCTCAAGCAAGGCCACTGAGAGCAGGTTGCCCAGGACCATGTCCAGGTGGCTTTTGAATATCTCCAAGGAAGGAGACACCACAATCTCTCTGAGCAACCTGTGCGAGTGCTCAGTCACCCTCACAGTAAAAAAGTGTTTCCCAATGTTCAGATGAACCTCCTGTGTTTCAGTTTGAGCCTGTTGCCTCTTGTCCTGTCAGTGGGCACCACTGAAAAGAGCCTGGCTCTGTCTTCTTTGCACCCTTCCTTCAGGTATTTATATACATTAACACAAGATTCCTTCAAGCTTTCTCTTCTATAGACCAAACAGTCCCAGCTCTCTCAGCCTTACCTCATCAGGGGCATGCTCCAGTCCCTTAATCATCTGTGTGGCCCTTCACTGGACTTCCTCCAGTACCTCCATGGCTCTCTTGTACTGAGGAGCCCAGAACTGGACATAGTACTCCAGGTGTGGCCTCACCAGTGCTGAGTAGAGGGGAAGGATCACCTCCCTCAACCTGCTGGAAGTACTTTGCCTAATACAGCCCAGGATACCATTCGCCTTCTTTGCAGCGAGGGCTCATGTTCAACTTGGTGTCCACCAGGATCCCCAGGTCCTTTTCTGCCAAGCTGCTTTCCAGCTGGGTGACCCAGCATCACCACTGAGGTTAAATGATGTAGTTTGCTAGGGTTATAGACGGGCTTACAAGCCTGTTTTAACATAGCCTTGCTGTATTAGATAAACTCCTTCCTGTGGGCTGGTGGGTGCCCAACTATGTAAGTCAGTGTTGCTGGAAGTTTCAGAGAGCTGACCTCTGGTATTTTCCTATCCCTTTCTGCCTGCTTCTAAGAGTACAGTGAGGAACATAACAAGTTGGTCCTCTCTCCCCTTTCCTGAGACGTTACTTAATGGGCAATAGTTAAATGAAATTCTTTTATTTGTATTTTTAGTCTTGGTCTTCTCCCTTAGCCAGAGAAGCTCAGAACAAACCTGCAAGTTACTTTTGTTCCTATCTTCCATTTGCAGCATGTGGTCCAGTGTGTGTTTGTCGCCATCCGAACCATCGGAAACATTGTGATTGTTACCACTTTGCTGCAGTTCATGTTTGCCTGCATTGGAGTTCAGTTGTTTAAGGTAAAACCATTGGGCCCATTCATTCATCCATTACACTGAGCTGTATTCAGTGGTGGGAAGAAAAATATCATGAAGGAGCCTGAGGAAAGGAAAATGGAATCTTCTGTGTGAAAGAGAAAACATTTGGGGCACTGTCAGTGTTACCTGGGCTCCTGCTACCAGGAGTTCCCCAAAACTGGACCAGGCATATTCAGAACTCCTGCCCTTCATCTGTAGTTGTAAGAAATCATCAGTAACATCAGTAACCTTCTTCTTTTAGCCTGTGGCATGACTTAGTGCCAAGGAGGTGAAGGGGGCTGTTCTAAAGGATTGGTACTTTCAGACTGTCTACCCCCCATCTTGTAAAGGAAAGGGCATACCAGATAATCATGGGAGGTTATTCATTCACTTCTTTATGTCTGCTTTTATTTCTTTGCCCTTCACCACCCTTCTGACAACTAATGTTCTGCAGCACTTAGTGGTCATGTACCTCAGGACATACACATAAAAGTACTGTGCAAGCAGATGAAAGCCTGTGCTCTGAACTACCCAGACACAGGCAACTCTCAACCCAGTTTGCATCTACCTGCAAAAGAGCATGTAAACATACTCATAGTTGGTTAAGCAAGTAGTAAATGCAGTCTCCTTGCTACATGATCTGCCCTAACCCTTGCACTGTCAGGAAAGGAAGCTTCATTCCTCTTTCTTCCTTTTCAAGGGCAAGCTGTACAGCTGCACTGATAGCTCCAAGCAGACGGCAGCAGAATGCAGGTGAGTATGACCTTTCCCAGTTTGCCCCCTTCACTGGCCACCCACTCTCAGGGCCTCGTACTGGAAGTGCAGTTCTGCCATGTTCTCTCTCTGCTCTCCATCCACAGAGGGTACTACATTACATACAAGGATGGTGAGGTCAACCAGCCAATGATACAGCCCCGGAGCTGGGAGAACAGCAAGTTTGACTTTGACAACGTCTTGACTGCCATGATGGCCCTCTTCACTGTCTCAACCTTTGAGGGCTGGCCAGAGTGAGTGCTTCGTGGGCCAGTGCAACACTAGCAATGTCCTCATTCATTTCAAAAGAGAAAATTCAAACACAGAGCATAGTCTTTCCCATTCTGAGTATTTAAATAAGTCTAAAGCATTAAATGTAGCAATAGTAGCAGCAGTCATTGTAGTATTATGTACTTTGTAAATTCCTCAGGGCCTGCAGGAATTGCTGTTCCTGTACTTGTAAACAGTGCACAGCACTGTCTCTAGCTCTTAAAAAATGATTGCCAGTAGTAGCAGTGATAGCAATATTTGTTACAAATATTATGTATATAAATGTATATAAAATGCCTGTCAGGCACTTTACCCGTATTGCTAGGTGTTGCAAGTTTTGCGATGGAGCCAGCGGGGCAATATGAAACACAGCAGTTCTGTCTCTGCAGTACGGGCAGGCATGGGATGTCTTACCAGGTTTTGCTGTCTGTGTCACAGGGGCCAAGGACTCTCACAGCTCCACTCTGACAGAGTGACATGGGCATGCAGGGTATCAGGAGGTTGACCCTGAACTGTGTCACCAGGTGATGCCAACAGCAGTGTTAACAAATGTTAAAAGTACTAAGATCCAGTTTTCTCACAAAACTCAGTTCCCAACAACACAGACTCTCTTGTCTTCTGTTAACTGAAGGGCATGCTTTTGTTTTAAATTTTAATTGTTCAACTGTGAAAACATTTCACCCCTGAACAGGTTCAAATGTGTAAAGTTAGTAAGAGCCATGTCTTCTCTTTTGCAAGAGTTTACACTCGGATCAGTGCAAGTCTGTGCATCTGTGAATGAAGTAATTTTGATGCAAGTAAAAGAAAATTACAAAGTTAAACTTTATAACATCACCTATAAGGCCTCAAGGCAGTTGCAGATTTTCTCTGCATTGGGCTCCTGTTTGCTTTCAGGTTGCTGTATAGGTCCATTGATTCCCACATGGAGGATGTGGGACCCATCTATAATCACAGGGTTGAGATCTCCATCTTCTTTATTATCTACATCATCATCATTGCTTTCTTCATGATGAACATCTTCGTTGGTTTCGTCATCGTCACATTTCAGGAACAAGGAGAACAGGAGTACAAGAACTGTGAGCTGGACAAAAACCAGGTAATTTACAACAACTCGTTGCCACCAAAGATAGAAAATACATTGACAGTAAGCATTTAAGAGAGAAATACATACATTGGGAGAGGAACATGAGAAGATTGCCAACAAGATAAAACACTAAGCTGCCTTCACTGCCATCTTTCAGGAGTCAGGTAAAAAAAATCATGCTGTAAGATTTGCTCAAGGGACAACATTTACTTAAAAATGTGTGCTGTACCATTTGGTTCACTGAGATTAGATGAGCATGGCAGCATTGTCTGGCCAGAGTAAATGCTTATGGAACTCTTCAACAGGTAGAATATACACATTCAGATTATGACCTAGAAGAAATTCTTCTACCAAGCATTTTCATTTCAGTAAAAAACTTGAAACACGTTGTGTTTTTATTATATTTGGAAGTAGCTGACGAACTCTGTATTTTGTTTCTCATTTTTAAATCTACCCTGCCTCTTTCACAGCGCCAGTGTGTAGAATATGCCCTGAAGGCCCGGCCCCTGCGGAGATACATCCCTAAAAACCAGTACCAGTATAAAGTTTGGTATGTGGTCAACTCCACCTATTTTGAATACCTGATGTTCGTTCTGATCCTGCTGAATACCATCTGCCTGGCCATGCAAGTAAGTAAGCAAGCAGAAAACCTTACAGGTGATAAATTATTAGACTTTGTTGGGGAAAATGCAGAAATGGAGGAGGCTGAGACCTACTTTCACCTTCACACCATATATTGAGGGAGAGGGGTAGGGACATGATAAAAACCATTGTACCATGTTCATTCCTGGTGACATTTAGTTAAAATGAGGAATCTGCCTCTCCTCCTCTTCCTGCTAATACCTGACACCATCAACAATTCTGTTTTAACTCCTTAAAAACAAACAAGTGAAAAAACCCAACAGTTATATCACAGACCAATTCAGTGGCCACTATAATAACAAGTGACTTCTCAATTCTGACTTGTCTTCTATGAAATGCAGGGATAAGCCTGGAACTGCCACTCATCTGAGATCTGAATCTTAAATGTTGGGCTTTTCTGTGCTAAAAAGTAGAGAGCAAGTATTTTGGCAAACAAGGCAATCAAGGAAACTGGGGATAGAGGGTAGGAAGGCCCTAGTATCTCCTTTATTCTGTGTTAAGAACCATAGAAACTGTCTAGAAAGAACCTCTAGAGGCCATATTGTCTATCCCATCACCTAAAGGCTGGATCAGCTCCACCTAAAACATTTCTTGATAGGTGTTTGCCTAACTTGCTTCATTACTGGTGCTACTGATTGCCTTACTACCCGCTAAGCTGCGCGTTCATTTTCCTTACTATGTGAAGTTTTTCTAGACAGCTAATATGAATCCACCAAAGAAACATTTGCAGCTGGATCTACAAGAATAGCAAACAGAGGTAGTAGATTAACGTGTGCAGGTGGAATAGCAGTAAAGGGGAAGGAGTCAAAACCTTTACTAATTAGCCAGCTTACAAAAAAGAAGTCTTACGTTCCTTTCAGTCAGGAAGTGGGCCCTCATAGACACACACAGTTCTGTACATTTCCCTAAATCTGTACTTTCCTGGCTTGTTCCTTCCAGTCTGTCTCTGCCCAAGGCCTCCCTCACCTCCCTTCCGTTTTCAGTTAGTCCCAGACTCCACCTGCTAAGCCTGTCTCCGCACTCCCAGTTTCCTTGGCCACTTGAGCCCCATTCCCTTCTACACTCTGTCTGCTTAAGAGCTAGTCTTCCCATCACTCTCCTCCCTGAAACCCATCCTTCCTCCTCACCCAGTCAGACTCTGAACTCCCTTCCCTGGTCTGTGGCCCAGACAGTCTAGATCCCCACCCCTCAACCTGTCCTTCTCTTCTCCTCTCTACACAGACTCCCAGCTGCAGTTACCCCTCCAAGGACCTCCTTTCTGGTCTGTCTCTGCCCTTTCCATTTGATTGCCTACTGAACTTTTTTCCCTTCTCTGGTTTGTCCCTTACTGTGAGTCCAACTCTCCATGCACTCCTACACCAACTTCCCTTTTGACCTTAGCATCCCACCACTACATTTTCCACTGGATCAATCCCAGTCTGCCCCACTCCCAGCCTCCCCTCAAAACTAGCCTCAGTTTCCTGTCACTCATTAACAGTCTAAGTCTGTATTCACAGTCAGCTTTTACCTTATTTTCTTTCAGTGCCTCCAGTCCAATCTCACCAGATTTCTTGACCCCCTCTAATTTTTCTTCATCTGGTCTAGCTCTTTACCACCCCCATTGAAAAGGCTTCCTCCGCTGTCTTGCGTAAGGTGCCAACAAAGGAGTGAGGCAGCATGAGCACAACAAAGTGCTCTGCTCTTAGCTAAGTATCTACTGCCCTGCTGTCATGAAGCAATGGAAAGGGACTATTGTGTTCACTCTGAAGCTTTGAAGCATGCTCAGTTGCTGTGACAATGGTGCATACCCAGGGCAGGTAGGGCTAGAAGCTGTGAGATGTTTGTGAGCCCACGGGCAGCACAGCATCTCTGGAGATTCTAGGAAGTCTGTGTCCATCTTGAGAAAAGTACAGTTTTTCAAAGGCTTATACTGTGGCCAGATTTGGATCAAACAACGTAAGGGACAGCAAACACAAAAGCAACAGTCCAGTAAAATTCCAAGTTTTTAAGCAGAGTCCTGCAGATACTAGAGTCTTTCAAGGAAAATGTTACAAGAAATTTTGAAAACGCCTCAACAATATATTTTTCCCTGGCCTGGCTTTCAGCTGCAGCTGAATTGTTTTAACTGAAACTCCTTTAAATAGATTACCCTGAGCCAATGCAGAATATGAAAATTCATCCCAGCTGGTTAAAATTTTTCAAAGTTAAGCAGCTACAAATGGGGTCTTATGACCTGGAAGATGACCTTAGAATAAGGCAGTGCAATCAGTCTCAAGTATAACGATCTGGAAATAGGGATATGAAGAGTGAGGTGGCAACATTTGCAGAAGACACTATTTGAATTAATTAATGGAAGACAGAGAGTAACTTCATAAGATCTTAATAAAGTTAAGTGAATGGGCAGCATGATTGCAAATTTAATTCAGAGTTGACAAATGCAAGATAATGCATATTGGAAAGATATGATTTGAGCTGCTCATGTACTTTGCAGAATCCTGAATTAAGTGTAATTACTTGGGGAATGGCTTGGTATCATTATGAACAGCTCAATGAAACCCCTGTTCCCTGTGCAGTAGCAATCAAACAAAAAAGTAATCCAAGTGTTATGGAAAGGTGAGATAACAAACACAATTGGCAACTGTCTTGTACCATTATGCAAATTTATAATGAGCCCTCAACTGGAATGATAAGTGTGATTTTGGTAATCCCCACTCAGAAAGATTTTTTTTAAAAGATAGGAGATCCAGAGCCAGATGGCAAAAATTACTAGAGGTATGGAAATGCTTATATGTGAAGGGAGATGGGAATTCTAAATTGAACAAATGGAGCATGCTGGGGTTTTCTTCAGAGAACCTCAACATGAAGGGAGGTGAGGAGGGGCCCTCTGGATTTCTAACTAGCTGGTGTGTCCATTCCTCATACTGCTGCCGGGATGCTATTTTTCAGCACTACGGTCAGAGCTGCATGTTCAAGGAAGCCATGAATATCCTCAACATGCTCTTCACTGGCCTCTTCACTGTTGAGATGGTCCTGAAATTAATCGCCTTCAAACCCAAGGTAGGTGCTCTAGGCGTAGAGTTTCCTGGCCTCTGTGTGTGTGCGCATGTGTGCGGGGCAGCTGTGAGGAGAAGGAGGAGGTGAAACTTTCTAATCTATTACCCCACCAATAACTGAGCTGGACAGTTGCTCTCTGGATTGGAGTCTCACATATATTTAATAACTTTTTCACTGGAGAGTAGACACACTAACAAAAAAAAAAAAAAAGGTGACACCTGCTAATAGAGAAGGTTCCTAGTTTTCTGTTTTCATTAAGTTATAATAGTGACACTATGTTAAGGCTATAACATGTTTTACATTCTGAATGTTATTCTAATGCTCTCTCTGACTTTCCTTAAATACACTATAAATAGCATCCCATGATTAGTCTCCTGGCCCAAGTGAAGTTAATCAAGCATGACGCATTTTGAGTTATGAGCTTTGGAAAAAAAAAGTTTCTTCTGGGAGGGCTACATCTCAATGATAGTTTGGGTTACTTTAGTTTTGAATTTAAGACTTCATTGATAATATTCAGTACCCCAGTAGGTCCTGTCTGAAAGTATTGTCCTGTCCATAGGGCCATGGCATTCTGCTAGCATAGGTGCACCATGGGGTATGATTATAACCTGCAAGCTCTTCCAACTAAGTTGGCACAGCTGCTGCAGGACAAGGACAAAGATTCTGACCTCACATAATTTAAGATGACACGAGGCTTTCTTCTTTGGAGTTTAAATTCAGTGATGTGTCATAAGGAGTGGAATCCAGATACCTAAACACAGGTACTTCATGCCATTTCATGTCTTCAGTGATACCTTGATACATGGGGTTATATCTGGAAGGACACCTTGATACATTGGAGTTGGCAAATACGGTCTGAAGCATCAGTTATGGCATTAGTAAAGACGAGAAAAATCATGTCTGACAGTCATGCTTGTCCTTCATGTTAAACATTTAGGGGATCACTGAAGTTAAGAGCTGCTCTCAGCTCTAACCTAACATCTTCCTCATCCTTAGCTCAGAAACTTTGCTCTCCAATTGTACTGAATTTGGTCTTACTTTTTCTTGTTAACTTTGTGTTGACTTTACTCCCACCCAGCCCCTCTCTTCTTCTTCCACACTTTCTAGGACTTCTTCTTCTAAGAGTCACAATTTCATTTCTTTCCTGAGCCCAATATTACTATCTTTTCTCAGACGTAGTTCTCCTGAAAGTTAAGAGCATCTTGTGCAGTCCTGGTGAAGGACTGATTTTATTTTTTTGTGAGATCTCAAACACTGTCTTTGGAAATTTAGAAGTATCATCATCTGTTTCAGAAAAGATTGTAATTTTCAGGAGGGATCTACCTTTCACTTTTGGGACTTTGCCATGTCTATTAGCAAGTAAATTTTCTGGCACTTTGTAAAAATATTATCTGCACGTTATATACCCAAAAATGTATCTCACAGGCTTTGTAATGTTCTTCTGATTTCATGGTTCTACTTTACAGGAGATTCTTAACTTTGAGAAAGATGAGATTCTCAGCAGAATTTGTTTTGAGCATTTAGGGGAAAAGTTCAACCAGTTCGAATATTGAGCTCTGTACATATACAAGGAAGGCTTTACCTGACATGGTTGCCTCTAACAGCAAGAAATCGGACTTGATGACATTGGAGGTCCTTTCTGCTCCCTGTGTCTTGCTTTCCTGTGTTCAATCTCCTTTTCAAGTTTTGCTGCACAACAAAGTATTAAACAAAATCAACTGAGGGTAAACATGTATCCTCCGGATAGTGAAACATTGGAACAGATTGCCTAAAGAGACTGTGGAACCTCTATAATTTGAGGTTTTAGGATTAAGTTAGGGGAACCTTTCATTAGAAACAGTTTAGGAATGTATGATCTGCCATGGGGCAGGGGAATGGACTAGACCATCTCACGAGATCCCTCTCAGCCCAATTTTCTATGATTCTGTAATTTCCAAACTAAATCCCCAGCTACTACACTATAGTAAAAGTGAGAATATAAAAGAAGTTTTCCTTGTGACCAGAACAGTAGAGTATTAATAAAGTCTTCTCAACTAAGGATCAGACAACAACCTCAGGTTGAAAGAATAACCAGTGAGAAGAATAAATCTGTTTCAAGTCCTAGTCTGGCCTGTATGCCAAAAATAGTGCTAACTCTTAAACTGCTATTTTAATTAAATAATTCAGGAAAATAAACAACATTTTCAAAAACAGAACCACGGGATTTACAGGGAAGAATAACAGGAATGAACTTGTGAAAACAACTGGTACAGCAAAAAGACTCGCTTGCAGCAGTATATACACGCTGGATGATGTTGAGAACCAGTTCAGTGCCTCGAGTCTGGAAACATCAGAATGCCTTGTGTAACTTGCCATTGGCTTTTCGGTACCATTTGGACTGATGTGGACCAACACTGGGGGGCACAATCTCTTTCTCTTTAGGTTGCATATTTGGGATTGAACCTGAATTTGCCTAGAATATGTTCTGATGTGGGGGTCTCCCAGCATGGCAAAAAGTTGTTACCTCAGCCCTCTGCTTGGCCAGACCTTGTGTCCTGTGTCCTCCTATCAAGCAATGCAAATCATACATTTGCAGATGGAGGTTGTCCTCAGGAATGCCAGTTGAAAAAGTCCAAAAGGATTTCATTGTCATCTGGGTGAACATCACTACAACTCAATCATCATCCTCTTCCCTCTAAACAGTCAAGTCACACAGACAAAGAAATGAGATGCTAAGTGATATTAGTTTTTCCCAGATGTGAAATGGCAAGCTTAAATGCTCATGAGATCTCTGCTGAAGACAGATTTGGCTGCCATTTCCAGAGCAATAAAACACAAACCAGCCTTCATTTAAGCTGTTTGTCTCATTTTGAATTTGTGCCCAAACATCACTTCTTTCTATCTGAAGAGTACCCTAAGATGAGGGAGCTGTACGCTTCATGACTGACAACAAGTAAGCAGGAAACTGAAGGTGTTGGGTCCTTGCCTTAGCGACAAACCCCAGCAGAATGTGGCAGAACAGAACTAAGCACAGAACTGAAGCTGGTAAAATTTGCTCTGTTTTCTCCAACTTTGTGTCGCTTAACCCAGCAGTGGGTGCTGCAGCTAACCTTCAGCTACAGCAAGCAGTGCAGTAACTGACTTGTAACTCTGAAGCAGCCGCCACAGAGCTCTCCCTTGCACAGTCACTTCCTAAAGGCACCCTGGAATGAATGGTCTGCAGCAGCAACAGAGGATCACAGTTTGCTCCATTTGTTCAAGACAGAACAAGCTGCTGTTTATTCATAACTTTACCAGAGAGAATTGTTAAGGGAACTGGGACAGATCTCCGAGGTACTCAGAGCTGCTATTGCCCTAGCTTCTTGCAGAATTCACCACAGGGATGTGCCCATGCCAAATAGTTTTGGGGGAAGCCTGAAGTTCCTAATACATGGAGTTCCTGCTGCAGGCAGTGGTGTGGCAATCACTATTATATTAAGTAATATAATGCACTATGATGCTACCTGTGTATTACATGCGCAACAACAGAAAAGGTGGCAGTCTCTGACTGAATAGATTTTTTTACTGTATCCAGTTTTTTTTTTTCTCTCGTATTCTGTGAGGAGACATGTCCTTCTTATTTTCTACTCTTGATAGTAAAGGTAAAAAAAGCAAATGCAGCCAGTTGCACAGACATTAAGTAGGATCACGTATGTGCCTGAATGCAAAGAATTGACATGGATAATCCAGCCCTGCAACTAGTTCTTTTGGTAGGAGCAAGGGTTTACTCATTGAAAAGCCAGCTGTAGGAATAAGGAGCCAAGTCTGAGTCAGGGCTCATCTCCTAACACTTACAGAAAGTACGTGAAGGGCGCAGAAAGACAAGGGCTTTCCTAACTAAACATACTGTTACTGTTGAGATTGGTTGCTCTAGTCAGCAAGTCCCTTTGCTACCTGTCCTTTTTATTGGCCACCATCTGTGAATGGAGTTTTTGGTTTGTTTAGCTTCCAAGGAGGCTATAGAGAAGAGGGGTACATTAGCTGGAGCAGCTGCTGCTGGTATAGATAGTATAAGCCAGGCAGGGACAAGGCCAGTCTCTGAGAGCCCCCATGTTGCATTTTCTGGTGGAAACGATCAGTTCTCCCAGTTTTTTTGCAGGATAAATCTAAGCACTGTGTAAGACAGCTCATCTGTGTCTGATGCAGCCCTGACAGGAGGGTGTGCTAACAATGAGCAAGCAACATTTGGGATGGTTAGAGCTGCTGATCAAGAAAACATCCACTACATGCCCTGCATCTCCTTACAGAGTATTAATATGCTGCTCTGAAGCAAAACTCCCAAACGGACCTGAGTGTTTGTCTTGGCTGATGCTCATAAACTGATTCAAGAGTAGTTACTTCAAAGAGACAGTCTAAAAGTAATGCTGTTGAGCCAAGGCCTTTTGCTGCTTTGTTTTTCTTTTTTTATAAAATCTCCAGCCAGTCTGGTGAGCATGGAGCAAGCTGCTGCTACTTCGTGCTTTTTCCAGAGAAAACTACTAAAGGGAATGAGAGGTTCTGTGCTCTCTGGGGTGCTCACAGCTACCACTGTCCCAGCGTCTTAAAGAAGAAATCCCCACAAGCACCAGTCCATGAAGGACCAGCTGGTCTACAAAATCTGCCTAGGGTTTATCTTTTCAACTCAAAGACAACAACTTAAAATTCCTATTCATATGAAGCTGTGCCATCTGTCAACGTACATGCTAATATGGGGATGGGTATTCCTCCAGGAATTTCAGATTTTTCCAGCTTCCTGGAATGGGGTGTTTTACTGACGAACCACATCTATTTTTTTCTTTCAGGGAACATTTCATCTATCCTCTTTTTAGCTCAGGCAGGACTAGCAATCCAAGAGCTATGAATTTTCTACCGCTGTCCCTGTCATCTCAAAGTAGGCAAGACATACCAGTGGAATGACTTCCATGCATAAAGTAAAGCACATGTTCATATATTTTGTCAAATCCAGGTCTGCGTGTGGAAAGGGAATCTTGGGGATTTCCTGTGTGGAATTATGACTATCAGAGAGACTACAGATCACAAGTCTATTCCATTTACCAGACACTGTCAGCACCTTTCTTCCCTGGGTGTTTATGGATGTTACTTGTAAAGCAGCCTGTAACAACACCATCTGTCCTATCTCAGATAGTTAGTTCGGTCCCTCATTTATCACTGCTACTTTACTCTGAATTCTTGCCATTCTTTAATGTCATTTTCATGTAGCAGAGTTCAGACTTTTGTGCACTGTTTCAAACAAGTTTCACATTCAGTACAAGGCATATAATCCCATGTGATCCCAGGAAGAGCTATGACCCTCTAAGTAGGGAAAGTCACGAGTGTCGCCCATGGTTATTTCTTAGTCTCCTTTTACTGAAGGATCTATGTGTCTTTAGTGTTTCTTTCTCCCCTGATGTATTTGCCCTTCTTTATTCCTCTTAAATCTCCTCTCAGTCAGCATTTATCATGCATTTGATGCACTGATATCTCTTCTCAAAACTGCAAAATGACTCATCTGTTTTTGTTCCCTTTTTACTACTCCATTTCTAGTACATTTATGCCTATAAACAGATCTTTGAGTAATCTCTCCTGAAGTCACTCTGGCTACTTCATACTACTTGCATTCTTCTTTCTCACTGTAACCATAATCTGTCATTCCTTGGTCAGGACAGAAGCTTCAGGATTTTCACAAACAACTGAAATTTATATCCAGTTTATCCCCTTGCAGTACAGAAACAAGTTTGGTTAATTTTGGAAATCTAATGCTTTTGGCACTTCTTCATTCTAGTACCTTTAGAAATACCTATATAGCTTAGGATGCTGCCCTGGCATCATTCATCACAGTGTTTTATTTCTCCAGCTGATACGGAGAAAGCAAAGTAAAGACATTCTGCACTTATAGAAAAATGTCAGGAAAACTGGTTACAATTGAGCAGTCTTTTACTCAGCACTGAAAAACACTTCAGGTCCATCCAACAGACATGGGGTCACATTTAGTTAAAAATCACATGGTCTGGGATGAAGTATGGTGGTATAAATTAGTAGTTTAGGTTGTATAAATTCATACATGAGCCCATGGTGCAGGCAGCTGCCTCCCTCTCATGGAGTTTGGTCACACAATTCTAGTTGTCAAATGGCTCTTACTTTGCAGATTTTCTCTGCTGGTTTTGGCAGGTTCTTAACCTAAGTAGTCATCTAATTGTTTCCTCTCCTCAGTTTCAGTATTACCCTTTCTGTTTTGGAGGGACAGCATCTACACACGGAGCATTTGCGGAGTCATCTGCCCAGTGCAATAGGAAGGGCAGTCTCCAGCCACCACCCTGCCTTTGGTTGGAACAAGTGTTTTAAAAGGCAAAAGAAGGGGTGAGAAAGCTAATATGTTTCAGGATCTGTGGGTGGAGAAAAAATATACCTCATTCAACAGAAAGGAAGACTGAGCTCTTCTTGATGTTGGGCAAGAAATAGTGAGCCTGGACAGAACTAGAAATAGTCAGGTAAGAGTGCGTGAACTGAAGAAAGAGAAAGAGAGAACTAAACAAACAGGAAGGACTATGCCTGGGGGGAAAAGAGAGAGAAACCAAAGCTGGAGAGAAAGAAAAGCCATACACAGGTAATGGAGAGTGTGAACGGACAGAATATCCTTAAAAGCAGAAAGAAAAAAAAAAATACACCGAAGACCCTGAAAGAAGAAAGTACTAATAAAATGGAGAAAGAAATGATTGGACAAAAAAATGATGCAAGGAAAAGAAAAACAGAAACAAGGCTGAAAGGAAAAAATAAACATGGAAAGGGATTTTTAGAAAATTAAAAACTGAATTAAAACCCATAGCTTTTAAGCTAATGAACATTTTTTTTTTGCTTCTACATTTTATTGAAGTTCCCTGGCAGACATCCCAGGTCTCCATGTTCAAACACATCAGTATCTCCGCCACAGAGCCTCTCTGCATACTGTCTCACCAGAATAATTTGCAATAAAAGTTGGGTGCAATGTATTTCCCTACTTCTGTGGATTAATCTCAGCCCCGTTGCAAAATGCATCAGCATGTGACCCCAGAAATGCTTTCCTTTTTCACCCCAAATATTTTTCTGGGTGAAGTCTGAACATATTGTATATTTCTCTGGATCTTCTGTACAGCCAGTAGCCCAGCTGGAATTAATCTCAGCTGCTCCAACAAGCCCAGGAGCCATATTGACCAGAAATCCCTGACATCTCTGTAGTGAACGACCAGGCATTGCACTGTATGTGTGCAGTCAGTCCGAGGCTCTCAAGGAACTGCTGAATCAGGCTCAAGGGTTTTGAAAATACATTAGAAAAGTGAAAAAATCTTAACCCCTCATTAATCACTCCTCTGCTTTCTCTTTGCTGTGATTACCTGCATTACTATGCATTTTGCATAGCATACCTGTCATGTGGATATTTGACCATATGGTCTTTCAGGTCCACAGGTCTGGGAGGAAGAATGCGCCTCTCTTTTAAGCCCTTCCTGCAAAAGTAAATAATAAAAGTACTGTATGTCAGAGCAGCATGTTTAGGTGACTTTAATGTGAAGAAATACTTGGGATAATTATTTGGGACAGATGATCCTTTATACTTATCCATGCATTGGAACCAGAGGATCATCAGGTAGACTTGCTTCTGGATGCTGCTTGTTTGGCAGAATTTTTGTCTGCCCATACGTCCAGGAAAAAGAAGAGAAAAGAGAGGCTAAGAAAGTAACTGGGCCTCTTGCAGCACAGTCTGTGCCACAACACTCTCGCAGCAGCTCGGTGTTGTGACTTTCTCATAGAACGTGGAAGGACATCCCACCAGCCAAAGACCAAAGCAGCTGCTTTTGTTATTCCAAGCCTTAAATCAAAACTACTCAGGAGCCTGTGCTGCCAACATGTTACAAGGAAGTGACACTGAAAGAACGAACCACATCCTAGAGTGCTGGCCCATCAAGCTAAACAGTATACCTGATGTAACAACAAATCCTCCAGTTAGTAGAGAAAATTTGCAACAGAACATTAGGGATGAGGTTGATTTAGCAAAAGTTTCCACAAATGAGGAGTCAGCAAGCAACTGCCTTCTCTGTCATGTGAAAGTACAGGGAATCCTCTTTGATACTTCTAGATTTCAATGAGTTCCTCACCAGTTCCTGAGCATGCGTGGGAGGGGAAGTCTGGCCATTCCTGACACTCTGAAGGAAAGGAAAGTAGTGCTAGACTAAAGTTTTTCTATTGTGCATATGCTTATATTCTGAGATGGCATAGGCGTGACTCCACCTAAACAAGTCATGCAGTGTGAAAAACATTTGGTAGGTGAATGTAACAGAAGAAACTAGATGGATGATGAGAAATGGAATTTCACAGTAAATCCTAGCTCATACCTCTAGTGGAATCTGGCTCAGGATGCATCCAAAGTCTTCCTTCTGAACACTAGTTGACATCCGGTATGAAGTATACTGGTCTCTTTCCCATACCCTCATGGAAAATGTATGTTGTGGAAAGGCACCAGCAGAGCTGATCCCAACTGGTTTCTTCGTTGGTGCCCCCAAAGAAGAGGCCAAGAATGCAATGACTATACAGAACAAACTTCCCTCTTTGTGCAAAAAAACTTGTCCTTTCATGTTGTGGTCGAAGCAATTGGTGAGTGACAAAAAGGCTGTTTGATCTGCCGCTTCCAACGTTACACTTGTTGAAATGCAGGGTGTTCTCCTTCCTGGAGGATGAGGCCAGCAATTTTCTGCACACAAATAGTTCCTCTAATTGCTATATATAATGTGTGAAATTTCTAACACTGATCAGCCAGAGCTATGCAATCCTCCAGCTTTCTGAAGGATCAATGGAGAATTCAGTAGGCAGAAAAAACTGTTAAAGAAGCTGTATGAGATCTTCAATGAGAGAGGACCTTTTCCTTCACAGCAAACGTACCCAGAAAAATTGCATATTGCTGCAACATTGTGACAGATTTATTTTCAGTCTGGCACTTGGGGGTTTTAATGTCATTATAAATGATCAAAAATAATGATATGACTGCACAATGCAGCAGTGTGGGAAGTACTGTATTAGCTATTACGCTTAATTATTTAATACAGAAAATTATTCACACAGTGTTAAAAGCCCAGTGGGATGGTGAACTGGGGTCTCATTCACAACAGCGTCGACAGCGTCAGCAACAGCATGTAAAGGAACAGTTCCAGGGAAAAGTGACTTGCTCTCACTCTCAGAAGAAAAATCCTAAGCCTCTATCACTTCTTGTGAGGTTGCTTTAAAGGGTCAAAAATTTTCACAGATATGAATCTTCTCTTCATATAAGAATGATACCAGGTAACAGACTGTGTTAAGAACTGTTCATCATGGCAGGAAATGACATTTCCACTGCCAAATGGTCACCTTGCTGAGCTCTGCGAGAGTTGATTTCTCTGTCATGCATCTGCCTTTTGCAGGACCTTGGAAACTTTAGTTTTTTACATTTCTGCTTCCCCAAGTGTAAACTGAGTGTAACCATCCTCTTTTGGAAAGTTATGATTGATGGATTACATGAAAGTAAGCACTAGTTTATTAACTGCTCTAATCCATATAAAATTAAGCCTTTTCTGAAAATGGAGATAACTTAGAAAAAAAGAAACTATGCAAAAACCTATTGCTCATACCTACCGGCCTGTTTCTAGAAGGTCGTGCCTTTCTTCCCGTGAGTATCCACCAGCCACACAATAACTGTGTCAGAGCAGTCCATAGCCTTTTCCATGGTGCATATGGAGACAGAGAAACTATTCCAAGTCCAGCCCCATGTTCAGAATGCTTCTGCACCCTTGCCACTGTGTCATCTTCCCACAACAGTAAGTGGCTCTTCACTCCAAAAGATGTGTCACTTCTGTTTTTACAGGTTGAGTTTTACTTCTTTTGAATCATTCTTCCCTGGGCTGGGATGTCAGTTCAACTGTAGAAGGTAGACTACCTTAAACAGCAAAGCCCATCCTTTTGCTCTTTTCATAGGACTGTTTCATGTTGCTGGTTTGGTTTATTGCCTTCAAGAGTTATTTGTTGGCTCTCATCAAGACCAGCTTTTTCTAGACCTTGCAAAGTCTTTGAGCGTTTACAGCTTCTTCCTAATGGAATTTGACAGCAAAATTCTCACAGAATGCATTTTGTGATAAATGATCTCTTCAGACATAGCAAGTCATCACATTAACTTTTCAGTCTTCCCAGTAGGACTGGTGTTGATTTTGTTTCTTTTTGCTGAGAACAAGTCTGGTTTCTGACTCCAGGACAGTGATTGCTAAATGATTGCAATGTAATTACTATTCATGAGGAAATGAGCCTAACTCCTCACAGGGTATCACTGTGCCACAACATACCTGTAGGAAAATCAAGAATGTTTATCTTGATTTTCTAGGTGGACAGCAGAATTTATAAGAGAGCTTTCTGTTACTCTGCCTCTGTTGTGACACAAGAGATTATATAGTTCCAGCCTCTGTAAATGTTTAAGTTTGTCAATGGTGGCTTGGGGACCTTGGTTCAGACAGTGGAGTTTTTTCTGTTTTCCTGTGATGGAGACATTTGTCCACTAGAAGCACAGGTGAGGCCCGTAGTTTGCTTTAGGACCTACAGGCTCTCAAACAATAATCAGAATGTGGCCACTTATAACCAGTAACAAGCTACCCCAGTTTTATACCAGTGACCTAGAAATAAACATTTGAGGTCTTTTTGCAGATCACAGAGCTGTTCAAGTCCTCCAACTGCTTTGTTTCCATCAAGCAGAGTGGCCAGTATGTCTAGGCAGGCCCTCATACCCCAAGGGACCCCTGTCTGCTTTCACCAGTGTCCTCATTGCGAGGGGGAGCATGAAACAGTGAGACAGGATAAAGGAAAACATCAAAGTTATTGAGCACCTATCTTGGTCTACAAGTTGGTCTTGTTTTCTTATGGAATAAGCAGACAGAGGCAGGAGGCTTCTTCAGAACTGACCAGACCTTTGGAATAGTCTGGGGAGCTGAAAAGCTCCTCTCCTCACTCCCTGTCTGCAGAGAGATTTGACGGAGTACAGGGGGCCCTTGTGCAATTCCCTGCAGTGGTGACTCATTACAGTGACTGGTAGGTGAACTGCAGGGAGTCTGTGTCTCAGAATTAATCCATCAATGGATGAGAGCTGATAGATAGTATGTAAATAGATGCTGTTTTACTGCAGCCTGTCAGGAGCTCCAAGCAGCTGCATCCTCCACTTTATTCCTTCTCTATTAGGTTCTGCTAATTTCCCTGATTGCTGTTATGGCTAAATGTATCTTAGCATAACAGAATTTGCATCTGACACAAATATCCATTTGGTGTCGGGAGCTATTGTAGCTTTGTAAGATTGTTCAGGATACATGCGAATCGCTCAAATCTGCTGTGAGAAGGTATGCCAAGAGCCATGGTACTGTATAAATGTCATTTGATTCGATACTGTTTTCCAATGAAACTGTCCGTTTTGCAAAAATATTTTCAGGGAAAGCCTCCTTTAATGAAGTCTGAGAACAGACTCTCACAGCTCCAAATAGCTTGCAGCATTTTCAGAAATGAATTTGCATGCTAAGCAACCATCAACCAAGCTAGCAGTTCATCTCATTTTGCAGATCCCCAGCTTTGGTGCCCCTTACAATCAGCAGGAAATTTTTCCTAAGAAATCACACTGAATATCAGGGTATCAGCCCCTTTCTCTCCTTCCCATATACTTTCCAGCTGATTAAGATTGATGCTTCTTTTTTGTTGTTTTAACTTGCAGGTTTATTTCAGATAGGCGTTAGCAAGGTTCTCCTGTAGTTTCCTTTCCTTTTAGGCTGTGTAGTTATCTATATGTCTTCATTTCTCCTACTTGATGCTTCATTTCTGTATTCACACATACGTGCATGCATGTCTTTCCCTTTTTTCCTATGACATTGCAGCATCTTCTACTGGGGACTATCTATCTAACTTACATTCAGATCCCACCCAGTGAATAACCTTGGCCCTTGCTGTACTCTTCATCTTTAGAGGCTTTTCTCTCAGAGGGTTTTTTTTAACTTTTGCCAGCCACCTCACAAGAGATGGAAATGAAAACCTGGGACCAAACAGATAAATAACTGCACATCAATTAACACACAAGTGACCCTGCAGCTCCCACAGGGCTGGATGCTCAAAACCCAGCTGGTACCATGACTCAACAGCACCCTTCCCCTGAGGATTTCTGTGCTTCAGTGTAGATGCATAGCTCTCCAGCCACCACATGTTCTTATTATGGGCCCCAGGTGACTCTGAGCTCAGACCTTCAGATAGACTCCAGTGGGCAATTTTCTCTGCTGTTAATGAGGCTTCTTAGGTACTGCATTTAGGATTTCATATTCACAAAATGTAAAAGAAATGGTCTCCAGAGATTTCAATGGCTCCATGAGTAGCAAAACAAACCACAGCTTCTTTGATAGCTAATCTCAGCAACTAGGAAACCTAAAAATGATTGGCATACTCATTCTGAAATGCTACGATGTCTGCTCCCCTTGCACAAATGAGATTCCATTCCAGTCAGCTACTGCATATTTATGCTCAGCCTTTCATTAACTTATTGATCACATGATGATACACTATCCTTTGCTACCTTTGGGGAAATAAAAAAATGGGGAAAAAACGTGTTCTAATGGTGGGGCTATTTCATGCTTCCTGAATATTCAGTCCAATGCTCCTGGTCTCTTTCTGTCCTCTTTCTCCCCAAAAGCTTCATGGATCTCCAAAGACATCCCACAGGAGAGGGTGACTACCATTCCCCAGTAAGCCCCTGAGGCTGCCATTATGTGACATGTAATTATACAGCTAAATCAGGGTCAAGCGTCTCCCTTTAAGGGTAAAATATGGTATTACACTCTAAATTCCTGTACTGCAAAAACAAACAGTGCCATCAATTCATTTCCAGTCAGACCTCCACCCCCTTGGGAAAAGTATACAGAACTTTCTGGTGGGAAAAATAGTTTGGAAATACAACCTCTTTATTGGAGTGAAAGCTCTTCCTTCATTCAGCTTGTCTTTCATTAGCCACCCTGGTACACTCCAGCGAGGAATGTGGCTTGAAGAGGTACTTTGAGGTCGCAAGAGGCAAGTCCCCAAGGGGTGTAGTTTACTCTCAATATGTACTCATAACTCCTGACAAGATTATGAGGTCTGATCTAAAGCTAAGTAACCACATGGCCATTCGTAGGTAAATGTCTCTAAGAGGGTGGCTTTTTAAGGAAGGATTCCATTGCCTTGCACGCAAATGAAGCATCTATGTTCTGTTTTCTTTGAGCTCTCTTACTGTGAATAATATCTTTCTGTTTTTCACACTTCTGTTTGAAACACAGAGGGAGCAGGTGAGGAGGAAAGGAAGATTTTTAAATTCATGTGTTTCCTTAATTCAACACTGGCATATTGGATGTGGGGTTGAGTAAAACTGCATTCATACCCATGGTTCCTCTCTGTCACTCATCTAAGAGGTACAGGAGGAAGAGAAAAGCTCTATGAGTCCACCTTACGGCTACACAATAACATACCATGGTAATGCTCTTTCTGTGATCCCAGAGCAGAGCAGCCCATGACTTTCAAGCAAGGAGCTGGCTGATGAGACTCAACAGAGCATTCCAGGAGAAAGAGCTCACAGTGTAAATCTGGAGCAACTCCACAGAAGTTAGCAGAGTGACTCCAGATGTGCTGCAGTGCCACAAAGGTCCAAAGCATCTATTTGCGATAGCAATGAAAAAGGGACCTTTTCTTTCCAGGCCTGAGTCTCTCCTGAGATGTGCCAACTGTGTCAGTGCAGTGTCATTGCTTCCAGTGAGGTTACATTACTGCAACCAGGAGCAAAATTTAATTCGCTGGCTTCAGTGGTCATCTAAGGACAGGATTTGATGCTGGTTTTCACCTGGGTTTTGTACCAACAGCAAATGCTGTGTTACCAGCAGCAATGGCTATTGGGCTCTATGTCTGGAGTTGCTCAGTAAAAACAAATTGTGAAATTGTGAATTTGGTTACACCAAAAACATTCTTTCAGTATGATGCCAATCGTAGTAAGCATAACCACCTATCCATCACCATAGATCTAAAAATAGACAGTCATCATTTTTGTGGGCAAAACCTGAACATGTTTTGGATCTTCCCCCTTGAAGCTGCCCAAAAGCAAACTCTGTTTTTTTGGAGTTGTTTGGGTTCTTGCTGAAATCCTTAATAGTTCCTAAACTATGCAATTTGAGAAGGAAATGGAAGGTAGCCATGCTGTTGAATGCACGTATTCATTTGGCATGTGAGCAGTGCCATTGCCTTCAGCAGGACTGTGCACATGAACAGGGGCAGGAGGATTGGGTCTGTTGTCTTCTACTCCATTCTCTTTGATCCTGCAAGTGTACTCTCTGCCAAGGCCGCATCAGGCTGCAAAGGCACTTTTTGCAACTCTATATGGTCTGTGTCTGTCCTTTATTTATTCAAAATGCGTTTGCCTCTACAATTTAATCTGCTGTTCTCTCCCTCCCCTTCCTCTTGGTGAAGTCTAATTACAGTTTTATTCCAGGTCCATCTGGTTGCTAATGATGCTGGACATCACCGCTGAATTCATTCTAATATTTGTTGTGTATTTTCTAGGCTGGACGCTGAATAATAATATTCTCTGAATTTGCTTTTGCTCCTGTTTCCTTCCTCCCTGTTGTAGCTAATTGCATAGTAATGTGTAGCCATGGGATGATTACTCCTCCCAATGTAGATCTGCTAAGAGTTGCCTATTTCAGGCTGCAGAATAAAGGGTTTTTTTTTTCTGATTTTGAGGAGATTTCAAAGATCACTCTACCAGCTCCCTTCACTGGTGTGGAACCAGCTGGGCAGTGGCTTTCTCTGCTTCATCTTTTTGTTTGTTTTTCATTTCTCCTGCCCCAAACATAACGCAGTTTGTAACCATGAGTCTCAAAGCACCCTGGAGGCAGTGTTTCAGTGTTTAGAAAGACACTTTTTGCCAGAGCCTGCTCCATGTGATGGTTGAACCCACAATAATTTCAGGCTCCCAAGCCTGGCTTGTGCAGTGCCAGTGCTGGGATTTTTAAAATTTTTTTTTTTTCTTTTCTCCTTTTTGCTTTCTGCAGCGCGGCCTGGGAACACAGACTCACACTTTACCCATGACCTGACTCTCTGGCTAAGAATAGCAGTCACAGTGCAACTTGGGTTCAGTCTCACTGGAGACATGCTGCAGCTGGGAAACAGGGAGGTCAGATTAGCCTATGCTCACAAAATCAAACACATAAAAAGAGTACGGAGGATTTTGTATGTTTGTCTCCTTTTAGGACTGCAGAACAAGGGGAAGAGGTTGGCGCAGGTGTTCAGTGAGCCACGATAAGTTTTCTTTGCTCGTGGCATTGACTAGGACAGGAAGTTTACATACAGAAGCTCACCTCCTGGGCTGAACAGGACCTTTTCCAAAAGGGTCCTGTATCCTTATGGCCCATCCAGCCAAAAATCATGCAGGATGGGAATGGCAAGCAGTGCTGATTAGCATCTCCTGAGCCGTGCTTAGGACAATGAGATGTTTGAGGTAGCCCCCAAAGTAATTCTGCACAGCAAAGCGAAGGTATGAGTTTAGCACATGGTAGCGGATGTGCCATAGCTTGTCCGAGACAGCTGATGTTGCAGTGACGCTGTGGCACTATCTTTAGCATGAGTGAGCAACAGATCTCTAAGCACATGCTAAAGCCAACTTTGCTCTCGTTCTTACCCCTTTCTGGTGGGATGCGCCAGCACATGCTACATTCACACCTTCATTTTGTGGTGCAGACGTGCTTTCAGAGTAACAAAAATACCAGTCCTGCTCTGTAGTTTTAAGACAGGAGCTCAAGCATTAGTAACCGAAACTGTCAAGTTAATCATTGTTGTAATACTCATTGTGGCTGGGTAAAGATAAAGGAGACAACCAGTGAGGTTTAAATAGCACATCCCCAGCTCGACTGTGCCCTCTGCTCCATCGTGACGCGGCAGCCGGCTGTTCCCAGTGCCACACAGAGTGTTACATCTGGAACGTGGCCTGGTGGATTGATATTCACACTGGCAGAAGGGGAGACATTTTTTTGAGAGAACCGTATGACACCATTCCTGTACTCTTCCCCAGCCAAATCCAAGCCAAATGGGGAAGGGTGCTGTGTTGCTAGGAATCGGAGATGCCTGGAGGAGCTGGTCCTGCAAACCCTACTCCTGTGAGCAGCCATGCTCAAAGTCCTCTATGTGGCTTCCCTTCGCCCCCCGCTCCGTCCCAGAGTCGGAAGGGAGGACTGGCTGCCCTGGGATCGCATTAGCTGGATAGGGGCTGCTCACGTAAGTCAGGGATCCCAGGACTGGCCTACAGCTTGAGACGGGACAAGTAGACTTAAGAGGAAAACCCCTTGAGGTATCAGGGCAGTAATTCTAATGGTAATTTTGAACTGTTTTTGTCTGTCTAACATTCCTTTTTAATCCCCATCCTGCCTGCCCCTTCCTTATGTAGGGTTACTTTAGTGATCCTTGGAATGTTTTTGACTTCCTCATCGTAATTGGCAGCATTATAGACGTCATTCTCAGTGAAACTAATGTGAGTATTACTCTACCCTCCCCAGGATACCACCACCTCCTCCTCCTCTGCTGTTCCTTCTTTCTTTCTCTCTTTCTTTCTCTCTCTTTTTTTTTTTTCTGGTTTTTTTCCCTCTAGTCATGCTTTTCTTGAACTTGCCGTCGTCCTTCTCCTTCTCCCAGGGAAAAAAAAAGGAGGGGGGGAAATGCCTCCTTCTTTTTCACTTGTCATAGCTCGCCCCAAGGCTGTGACTGGTGAAAGCGCACAGAGTTTGGGGTGTGTGTGCTTTTTTTCCCTCCAAAAGGTAGATATGCTTGAGTGTAACTTTCTGACTAACCAGGCTTTTGTTGATACCCTCCATCATGTGAAACGTTACAGAGGTTTGAGCAACCAATACTGTAGAGTGGTAAGAGACTATTTAATATGCCCACGTAACCTCTTTCTTTTCTTATTTTTTTCCTCTTCTCTCCCTCTTTCATGCTTTTTTTTGTTTTGTTTTGTTTTTTATTTTATTTTATTTTACTTTTTACTTTTTTTCCCTCTTTTCTCCCTTTCCCTCTCTCTCTCCCTCCTCTCTTTCTCTTTTTCTTTCTTTCTCTTCCTTTCTCTCTCTCTCTTTCCTTGGCTTCCCTGCCACATGCAGCACTATTTCTGTGATGCATGGAATACATTTGACGCCTTGATTGTTGTGGGTAGCATTGTTGATATAGCAATCACCGAGGTGAACGTAAGTAGCTGGCGTCTGTCCATGATCGTGCCTGCTCTAACATTCATTTGCCTTTCCCGGGTTCTTTTTTTTTTTTTCCTCCCCCTTCCTCCTTTCTTTTGAGTTTGTTTTCAGAGCTTTTTTTTTAGTTTTGAAGCTCTCTCTTTTTTTTTGTTTGTTTTGTTTTCTTTTTATTTTGTTTTAATTTTTGGAACGACTTAAAGGACTTTTTGACTGTTGCATCATTTTCTTCCCTTCATAATCCGCCTGGCATGAATTAAACTGTATAGCAGGAAAAGCGATGGGAAACGTGGAGTGTAAGTGAAAAAGCTATTTGTGCCATGGGAAGCTGCTAGAATAGTCCCAGGCCAGCACTTTGGTCTACCCAGTGTTATGTTTTGCTTCCCATGGCAGTTCAATACTCTCCACCCCACAGAGATCTAAAGGTCAGTTCTTTCGAGGTGGAACTGCGGGAACCAAATCAGGAATCCTCCCTGTGCCTCCTTACCCAGGCTTCCTCCACAAGAAATAAAGACCAAATCATCTCTGTTTAGAGGAACCTGCTCCTAATGTTCAGTTCCTAATTTGAAAAAGGTAGATAAAATAAAAACAAAACAGAAAGCCCAAAGAAAAACAAAGCGCCAGAGTTTCAACCCAGTTTTTTTGGATTTGCAACCCAGTTTGCTCCGTCTGACAAATTCCACCAGCACAATTGACACTGATTGGCCCCACTGGTGCCCACCTCAGCAGACAGGTGAAGGATTGAATGAGCCACGGAGACTGAAATGAGCAGCTGGTGTTCAAGGAATAAATCCCCTCAGGCAAACTTTTTCCTCTCTTTTTTTGGAGGTGGATGGATATAGAATTATAGGAGAAATAGACAAAGGACAGGCAGGAAGCACACAGATTCTCAAATGAAAGACTACAAAGGACCCACTAAGTTTATGAGCACGGACAAAAATTGCACTGCAAAATCCTGATTAGTGAGGCCAGGAAAATAGAAAGATTGAAAGAAAATTTCTGTAAATATGTTAACGAAGAGCAAATCAATCATGAATTTGCAAAACGATGTGGCTGTTGAATAAACATTCCAGCTTGGAATTGTGTACTGTAGAGGCAATCCAGCGCAAGCAGAAGAGTGACACAACAGTTTTCACTCAGTGCTGTGTTTAGGGTAAAACATAGGCAACATTTTGAAAAAATCAAAATGCCTTACTTTGAATTTATCAAACAAAATGTTTTCATATCTTGGTTCTAGTTTAATTTCTGTTCAAGTTCATTTTTTTTAATTCCAAAACAGGGACATTTATCCAAGTTGTAATATTTTGATTTAGAATAAATGAAATATTTTATTTGACACTAGTCTATTTTGTCTTTTGAGAGAACAGAAAATAGTTTCTAACTGAAAATGAACTTTTATTTTACATCTCTTAAATGTCCTACTTTCTGGACGCAAAAAATTGTTCGCAGCATTTCCCCCAGAATGTCGTAAACAATTTTGGTTACCCTTTTACTAGAGAGATATTAGGGTTGGGCTGACTTTGTAGAGGGAAGTTACAATGATCAGCAGGGTGAAGTTGTTAATTTTAAAGAATGAAATGAAAGCCTTTTTTATGCCATACTTGTCACAAGAAAACTAAATGGGGACCCTGGTAGTAGCCTTCAGATTGTGGAACAGTTCAGTTCTCATCCATAGAGGCAGAACTGTCCGTGGTAATTGAGGAAATAAGTACGATTAACTGGAGATGAATTATGCTAAACATCCACAAGACTTTCCTGACTAATGTATTTGAATCCGTACAAAAATCTTCCAAGCAGAAAGGAGGGAAATCCTTGTGTTTTGATAAATAAATGGAGGTCTATCATAGTCTGAAACCCTGTACTGGAGGGAAAATCTAATGGATCCTTTTGAAGAAATTCACAGTAATTTCCAATATATTAAATAACTTTTTACGTCATGGTTTAAGACACTTTGATATACATCTCATTAAACTTTAGTCATCTGAGAGGAAGACAGATAGTCACCCAGGCTTCCTCTTAGAATTATTGGAGAGAAATGCACACCTCCCCAGGCCAACTGGTGCCTCCCTGTACATGCCTATGACAGGGAAAACGAATTGCTCTTTGGAGGTGCCCATCCAGTGACTGGAGAGTGTCTAGGTTTGTTAGGTTTGTCTAGACACCCCGCTCTCAGACGCTAAATTTAAGCAGGATAAATCGCGTTCATTCTCAGCATGTTGTTGAGAAGGGCACGCTGCTGCTAATTGTGCTGTGTTCAGAGCTTCAGTCTCCAGGGCTATCCATACTGGTGTGTTTAATTACCACCGATAAGGCTCCCTCTCTTTTCCACTCCCTGTCTAAATTCAAGTTCGTGTCAGCCAAGGCCCAGAATCCAGTTTTTGGTTGCAGAAGTCTATGAAAAATGAGGGTATGCCTCTGTCCAAACAGCCATCACCTGTCTTAGTTGAGGAGGCAGCAGGAGCGGCCCTGACTCTTTTAGTTAGGGTTATGAACAGCATTTCATGATGGTCCCTCTGTTTCCTCTAAAGAATCCTTTCCTTCTATACAGTTTTTACAGACTTCTGCACACGTCTTTTTGTTACCTGGCATGTTTAAATCTTCTCTTTTTATCTAGGCAAGTTCTTTGCTACTAGTTTCTAATGTTTGTTACTAAAAACTTGCACAATCTTTTGATGCACTGATAAATGAGCAGCAGCTATGGATGAAGTTTGTTCTGAAATGTTCTGAAATCCCTTTGCACTTATAACCCTTATTGAATAAGAGAATGTTGTGTATGTTGGTTTGTCCTGTTGGATTCCCTTCCTGCTAGAAGCACTTGATTTGTTACATCTGTAGCAGATGGGCTTTGGAAGTAGCAGCCCATCTTGGACGGACAGTTGTCACCTTCCCGAGCAGTGTGAGGCAGTTTGTCAGATACAATTCTCCCCTTCTCCTCAGGAGCTTGTTGCTTTCTTGCTGTTTGTGGGTTTGAGCAAACCCTGCCTTGTGTTTCTGTACACTGTCTTGTCTTGTTCCAAGAGACCTGGAGTCTGAAAAAAAAAAACAAACCAACAACTCTAAAATGCCAATAAACTCCACTAATTGGAGATGTTTACCCTGGTCAGGTGCAGGTAAGATGTTTCTGCCCAGCTCCTTAGAAGCCGAAGAATGATTGCGGTAGGGTCTTGGAAGGTGCTGCTCTTGGAGCTAAGGGACAGTTTTCATTGTTGTCAGTTAGGGAAGACAGAGAAACCTGGAACAGGTCAGTTTGACACGTGGACATAGACACGTAAGCCTGAAATCTCTGTGAGGTTCACCAGACGTTTGCACTCAGGGGAAGCATACCCAGCAGGTGCTGAGCTGCAATAGCTGTAGTTGTGGTGGGAACCCTGACTGACAAGCTCCACAGTGTGTGTGTAGGTATGTGCTTGCATCTATTTGTGCAGTTCCCCATGCTCTGTTTTTTCCTTTTGACAATTATTTTTTGTTTCTTGAAAAGGAATTTCCCAGACCAAAACCTTCGTTAAGATATATGTGAGTGTGCATGGGTGGGTCTTTGTGTGTGCACTCCATTGGTTGTAGTATATGTTCCTGAATGTGTTTGGATGCCTGTGGAGGGGCTACAAATCCATGGAAGAGTGTACAGACGTGAATCCGTGTGTGGGGGAAAGAGAGTGTGTATGCAAGCATACGTATTTCATACGTATTTGTGTTGTGAATGGTTGTTGATGGAGACACATGGGTGGTTGTGTATGTAACTGAGTCTATGAACATGCTTTCTGAGCCAATGTAGCTATCTTACTGTGCAAGTTTGATCTGCTTACGGGCGGGTGTTTATATCTGAGAGTTTCCTGTATGCAGGCATGTTCATCTGCATGCCTGTGGGTGAGTGTACACTTGCATGTCAAGCTCAGCATATTTTTGTTAGCATGGCTGTGCATTCAAAAATAGTGGGAAGGCATGTACTCATGAGGTAGGCCCCCAGGTTGCCTTCAGCATTTCTGAGTCCTTTAGGAAGCCTCCACTTAAAACACTTCATGGTGTGGAGATATGTCAAGTGATAAGTCCAATTGCATCACGTTAGGCCCGCTTGTTTACTGCAACTTGGGAACATCTCCCAGGTTCCCCCAGCCAGCTCCACAAACACACAGAGGAGCATCTCGCACAACTGAGTAAGTGCACAGGGCACAAGGCAGGTTAAAATCTGCTGGGTTTGAAAACTTCAGAATGGCACAGTTTCTGCTAAATTCACTTTTAAATTGCCTTACTTTCAAGATACATTTTCAGAGCTTTGCTTCTCAGTAAATGTTACACAACTAACTTCCTAGCCACAAAATGAAGATATTTTCAAAATCTTCTGGAAATATTCAGTGATTCTATTTTGGGCCACTCTTAAGCCACTTCTTAAGTAACTAAAGAGGGAGGGGAGGACTTTTTAATCTGCTATTAAAAAAAGAATTTCTGAGGCAGACACCACATGTGTCAACTCTCTTTAAATGCTAAGACCAAGAATGGGTTTTGGGGAATAAGATGAAAGATGATGTAATATATGAGGCCTGGGAGGTAGGGCCTGTGCGTTGTATTCCTTTGACTTTGACTAGATCCCTATACCTCAGTCTCCCCATCAGTAAACTGGAGATTGTTATTATTCCCTATGTTAAGAAAGCATTGTCATTAGTGTTTGCAAAACACTTCAAGTTCCTCAGAAGAAAACATTAAGGTGGTAAAAATTATTACTATCTATTATAATAATAATAATAGGAAAGAAAATGTTATAGGAGTTGAATAAAAGCCAGCAAATTTGGAATATGTCATCCCAGAAGTAGCCCCAGGCACAGGCTTACATTTCCTTCTTTCCACATCAGTAGACACAGCCTGGAGTTGAGTGCTGTGAAGCTGACTGACAGCCTGCTGTCCCCTCGTCCAGGCAAAGAAAGTTGCTCATTACTATTTGTTGTGCTGTATCAAAGAGGGAAATCAAGTTCAATTTGTGCTCTGTGCTATGGTGCCCAAAGTGATGAAAGAAAAACAGTCAGACCCTGAGTCACTGGGAAAGCTGCTAAAGTAATGTCCTTCCTCTCAGTCGGAGAGAAAAGCAGACACCTCTCTGGTCCATAGGGTCCTTTTTCCGTCACCCTTTCCCCTACCAGCATCAGACCAAAGACTTGCTGTGGCTGAGTCTTCGTTTGCCACCAAAGCATTGCTCATAGCAGTGCCCACTGAGCTGAATGAGTCCCTGTGGCCAGCCGAGAGGCTGGCCCATCCAGCTGCGGTGGGCAGTTCACAGCAGGCAGATGTGTGAGAGTTACGGAGGCATGTTCAGGTGGGAGCATGTGTGTTTCCAGAGCACCGGCATAGGTACAGTGGGGATGTCGTGTGTGTGATTCTGTCTGTCTTGAAAGGATGTCAGGGAGGGAGGGTTTGTGCCCACCTGCGAGCCTGTTGCCGAGGGCTTGTACTGGTGCCTCTGAGCGTGTCTGCATGTGTGGGTACCTCTGTGCTCGTCAGCTGTGTCTGGGAGTGCATGCGGATGACTGAGCAAAACCATCTGGACTGGTATCCATCCCACCTGTTCTACTCAGTGACCACGCTTGCATGTCTGAGTGTGTCTGTGAACACTGCAGGAAGTACAGAGGAGGAGGAGGAGGAACCCGTGACAGGTACGCAATGCGATACAGCAGATGTGACGAGCCAGGGGGGTGTGCATGGATACGAGATGAGAACTATCAGGGACAGGGAATTGGTGACTTGCAGGCTTTTGTGAAATAATGGAGTATTTCCCTGCATAAGTTGCCCTCCTGTTGTAGCAGTACACGTTTCCCTAAGAGTGAGCGTTGTGACTGGTCTGAGGATTGATGGAAATGGTGTTTTTTTTAATGGGAGAGGTGACAAGAGGAGAAAACAGGAATGTAAAATGTGGTGTGTGATCTGATCCAGGGTGGCATCTGGGAGACATAGGACCTGGGTGCTTCAGGGAGTAGCACCCCTATGAAGAATGTTAGAGAAACCCAAAACCCATCTTGTTGTATTCCTTCCCCTCGAAAATGTTAGTCAGGTCTGTTGTGCCCAGGCCTGCTGGGTAGTGGTTTGGCGTTTGTCTATCAGTTGTTCAGGAGAGATCTTGCACTTCTGAAAAGTTTTCCAAATTCTGGTAGGAAGTCAGCAGAGAGTTGCAGCTTGATTGATTCCTGGGTACTGGTGCAGTTTGGCCAGAGATATACCAAAGCATTCAGCTCCCAAGAGCTTGGAGACCTGTGCAGTGATTTCTCCTCTAGTCTTTTTTATTTCTGAAGTAAAGCAGCTCAGGCTTAAACCAGGCGCATGGGGCCTTTCCTTACAGTCATCATGCTTTTGGTGTCAAGAGGCTTCCTATGATTTGTCATGGGCTCCTGCTCCCATTCTTTGGAATATCTGACAGCTTATACTCAAGTCTCCCTCTCACCTTCTCCTGCACTTCTCCCTTTTAACCCACCCCCTGCCTTTCTTCCTTTTCTCCCTTGCTTTCCTTTCCCTCGTCTCCAGCCACACTAAACCTCACAAGTTCATTTTCACCCTCAATCAATGTGTCTGAAGGCAGAGAACCAGTGGCTTAAATCCTGCAGTCCTTATTCAGGCAGAACTGCCCCAGGGCATTTTGACTGCGCAAGGACTGGAGCGGTCGGCCCCTGCGACACAGTCCTATACACACACCCCCCCGCAATGGGAGCAAGGATCGGTGGAAGGACGACATACATCTAGCCTGCACCTCAGTTGGGACTGGCATTCATCTCTGTCGCTGCATCTGTCTGTCTGTCTTTCTGTCTCTGCCTGTCTGGTTCTCTCCGCTTCCATGCCCTTTGCTGCTCAGATTTTGGCCATCAGCTGCCACTGGACACAAATCTTTGCAATTCCTAGAACTTGCAAGTTCATTTACCCAAACCTTCCAGAAGAGGCAGAAAACATCTCCCTCCCTCTCTCCTTCTCCCTCTCTCTCTTTCTTAAATGCCATCTGGGTAGCAGAGGCCTCCAAATTACGTAGCAAAGGGCTGGAGAAGCACAGTGGCTTCTTTTGACATCTTGTGTTGTCATACCCTTACTGCTGCCATTCTAGAAGTTGTATGTAGTCCTGAGCTATCCCTGTGTGCGTGTATATGTATGTATATTTGACTTGTTTTCTTTTTGAAAAAACTACTGATAAAATTGATGTGGGGGTGGATTTAGTTTGCCTTTTTTAATATCTGGTGGTGTTTTTGTCACTAGAATAATCCAGGTAACACACCACAGTGGCCCCAGCTTCTGTATGTAGGAAGCCACGTTGAAGCATGGTTGTGAGCTGTAGCAGTGGCAAATGCTAGTAAACAAGTTTATTTTGCCTTTGGTGAACATCAGGAGAGCTGCCTTCAACTCTTCCCCAAATTAGGCTTAGATTAATTTGAATTTGATCACCTCCCATGCTTAATCAACAATTCTAGTGCATGTTTTTCACACTGTGTTGGTGAGAAAGAAGTATGGTAAGACTGTCTGACCACAACCATGTTTGAACAGGGTTGGTTTGTTTTTATTTATGTATATTTTTGTCATGAAGATGGGGCCTCTTCTTTTTCTCTTTTGGCTTAAAAATGTTGGTATTCTGAGTGCATTTCCAGAGTTCATAATATGATTTGCCCATTCAAAGAGGCGATTTTGGTAACTGCACAACTTTTTCTGTAAGGAATTCTATATGAAATATGAGCAAACAGAAAAAAAATGCGTGTATTTTTTGCAGAAAAGGGGATAGGTAATGCAAATTACTCTTTCCTCAGTTTACCTGAGTAGAGCTGTTACTGATGAGCGGCAATATTAGCACTGTGAAAAGAAAACATGTAGTTTCCATGGGGAAAACCACTTTGAAAGAGTCTCCATAGTACCCATTTTTGAGGAAATACCTTGATATTGTGATTTCCACAAAACTACTTGTTATACCTGGCTTCTGACGTTATTCCAGGTGCATGGAATAATCTGAACATATTTTAATGCAGGGGAGATTTAAAAGCAACATAAAAATAAATTTGCCATACTGGATAAATATAACCACACACATGCTAGTAAATTAAAATATGAGAAACTGAAGATAAAGAATCCAGGAGAACAAATTCTTAAAAGCTAATTGTAAAAGCAGTAAAAAGAAAGTTAGATAGCCCTATAGCTGTAAGACTTGATGCACAAACCTGTCTGGAGTCCTTCTGAGTGAAAATGTTTAGAGCTCTCTCTAAAGCGGTGGGGCACAGCATCTCATTGACTGCACTGAGGTGTGGATCGTGCTTTTAATTACTGCAGGCTTTCACATAGCCAAAACCTCGTTGGGCTTTAAGGCTTTTAGGGAAGGAGTCCTGATTTCTTATTTGACCATAAATTATTGTTACAGTAACAATAACAGCTAATAGTGGAAACACAAAGTACCACAGGCCTTGTCCTGTGTTCGTTCGATGGTAAAACAAGTGTGTGGCAACTACATTTCAGTACAAAGAGCTCTTTAAAAAGCTACGTCCAGATTTTCTGAGCAGTATTTAATTTTTCTTGTCATTTTTCTATCACATCACTTTAAAAAAATGCTACGATATTCTGGCATCAACATTTGTGATATAATACAGTTATATTTCATTTTCCTTTTAATGCCAATATGTTTTTCCACAAAGCTACTTAAAACATTCAAAAGAAAAAACAATAAAAAACAGCAGAACTACTCTAAGCTGGTTATATTTTCCGTTGGCTTACTAGCCAGGATAAATCATTCCTTTTGCCTAGCAAACGTTTCTTTTAACTTTCCCTGAACTCTAGTAAAGATTGTAAGTTTATATGAGTCCACAGAAAATCCGATTGCTTAGATCATCTCTTAATATATTAATGTTAATTAATGATAGCTCCCCAAGCACCCTAAGTTAGATGGTCAAAAAGGTGCTCAGGTGAGTTCAAATCCAGCTAGTTCTGTCACCTAACACAATTCCTTGAAGCAGTGAAAGATGTTTTCTGGCATTTAATTCTCCTTTTTCTAAGACCTACTTTGTTTAGAATGCCTAAGGAATTTTCCAACATTGCTGTTCTCCACACGCAGATTGAAGTAGTAAAGGGTGCACAATCCCCTGTATTTCACTCATTCAGTTTTGCTGTAAAAGCTTCTGTTCTTCATCCAAATTACAAGACCTTTTAACATCGGTCCTCCAAGACCTCATTGTGTGCACCCTGTTACTATTATGCATATTTAGAGATCTGCTAACTGGTTTCAGATTGCACTGCCAGTTGCAATGAAAGCAATGAATGTGACAGGAGAAGGGAAAACACACACAAGTATTTTCCTTGTTTTCCTCTTTAACTTTCTCTTCTCCCCCATCTTCTTATGCCCAGTCACTTTCTCCAAATTTTACTGAAATCTTGGGTAGGAGAGATCATGTTTCCCATTCCCAGGAGCACTAGGAGTAGTTTTCAGCAAGGCAATAATTAGTTTTCCTCTACCTATTGTATCAGTGATTTTTCCTGTCTGTCTTCAGCCAAGATACCATCTTGGGAACGGGGGAAAGGCTGTTCCCCGTTGGGAAGGTTTTTGTGCCAGGCACTCAGCAGCAGTTCAGCATGGTGATGGGTACCATTTTGCAAACCCAAATGCGCAGACTAACAGGAATTTTTGAGCTTCCCATTAAATAAAGACCTGATTGTGGGTTTTTTGCTGGTAGGCAAGAGAATGTGGCCTCCCTGCCAGATTTATAATCAAAGGTAAACACATGTAAACTAATTTCACCATTTCTAATACAGTCAATACAGCACCCTCATTTAGCTCCTGCCCTGCTCTCTCTACCCTCATATGTACCAGCCAGGCAAACATAAGGTGTTTTTTTTTATTTCTCACAAGACAACTGTTTTTAAAATGGCTGTGCTCTTACTGTCCCTCACTGGTCTGTTCTTTGTGGAGCCCGTCTGGCACAACATGCCAACAAAATGACTTCTGCTTCATATATCTTCCTAGACATCTGCTAAATGGGACCCATTCCCAGCTGCATCCAGATGACCTAGCTGTAGGGACTGGATTGCTGTTTATGGTCAGCTGATTGATAGCCAAAAATGTGGCTCTGGCTCTAATTGCTAGTAAAATTGACAATGTTGCAGAGTAATGGGACATCCCAGCTGGCCACATCCCAGTCGTTCTCTCAAAACCCACTTTTAAACTCGGAGACACCAGTCAGCTGTGCTGTCTGCTGAGCCTTGTCTGAGTGACTGGGAGAAAATCTGCTTCGCCCAAAGCCAGATCAAGTGATATCTTTTCCTAAGCTGAACAGACATGAAGGCAAAGATGCCTCAGCAGTAAAGAAACACTTGTTAATAGAAAAGCACTAAAACAAATTGATACTTAGAGCTAGGGATTTTGAGGCTCAACTGTTTGCCCAGACTTGAACGCAGTATATCATACACAGTGAGCATTACATATCATCCAGACTATCCCTCCTATTTTTTTAACCGAAGAATTCATCGAATCAATAATCATTTATTCTTGGAAAGAGGTGTAGAACAAAAATCTGTTGCTCGGTAGCTTTGTAACAGCTGGCTGCAGTCTCCATATGACCACCTCTAACGTGCTCTGATAATGCCTGTGATTGGCATTTCCAATCCCAGAAAGGCTCTCAGGCTTTATTGTATTCCATATGAACATACAGAAATCCAATATGACTCTGTAGGCTGTTTTATTCTATGAAACATTCTGCCTCAACATTAAATAACTTTCTAATTTAAAAGGCAATGAAAAGACACGGTCTGGGAATTAAATACTAACTGCTACAAATCTCAAATGAAAATGGTCCATAACAAACTCTCTCTTTGGGCTGCTGGTATCCCTGGCTATCCTCCCTTGAGCAGAGATTCATCACCCAAAAGTAACAGAGGCTGCTAGTTCACCTGTATCTACTGTCTCTTGCAATCCACAGTCCTGTTGCATTTGAATGAAGGCAGATGGGGTTTTCTCCTGTTTTCAATGGCATGTGTAGTTTCTTTCAGCACCTTCATCAAAGCATAAGATGGCTCATTCATCTTCACCCTGTCCCAGAGCCTTTGGGCTTGCCAAAGGAAGGATCCTGGCAACACTGCATGCAGAGTCTTTGAGCTGGTAGACTGCCCGCCCGCCTCCCTGGAAAAACCTGCTCAGGATCTAGTCTCCATCTGGCTCCATTAGTCCCCAGAAGAGTTATTACACTGAGGAGTGGAGTTACTGCAGACCACAGGCCCGTTTCTGACCTTAACACCACCAGTGTAATTCCCCATCAGTTATACAGGAGTTGCAAAGATGCTACTGAAGCTTCCTTCTGGATTCACATGCTCCTGCCAACCACATCACAGTAAACCCTTCATACTGAACTCCCATCCTCTTCACAGATGGAGCCCTACGAAGTCCAAAGGTCTCCAGCCTCATTTCTGCCCTAGGCAGGTGAGGCTGCCCAGAGAAACCCCAGTAACACCAATACACAGAGGGCACCAAGTTTCAATCTGTGCTTCATTTTTCCTTCTTCCTTATCCTTTTCCCACACCATGGAATCCTATCAGCTAATCAATAAGTAATTAACAAATAGCTGTAGAAGTGCTCAAATGCTCAGTGCACTGAAGACAAGCACAGCCATGACAGAAGAAGGACATGCTTCTGGGAGTTTGCTTAATTCCTCGAATCATCAGCCCCCAGGGAAGATGAAGCCAGTAGATGTTACTCACCCTCTCAGTACTAATGAAGTATTGCAAAGTGTTGGAGACAAGGAAAGCTCCTGCCTACCTATGGCTCAGGAAATTTGTCTTAGAGGAGAACTCTGCTGCCATTTCCAAGACAGGCTGTGGGATGGTACAAGAAATGGAAAAATCTATAACTTATACAGCACACAACAGCATGTCTTTAAAGTAACGAAGACCGGTATGAATGCTTTGAACAGTCTCTTCCTTCTGTTTCATTTCAAGATCAAAATCAGTGGCGTGGTCTTAGTACACAAGAACCTTAGCAGGCCAAGCCATGTCAGAGACCATCTCTCTACTTGCAGCCCTCCAGAGCAGCTGTGCTTTCACAACGCTGCTACAGATAAGAAGTCAAGATGGTGGATTTATTTGGGTGTTTGGGATGGGAGAATGTGGATATGAAAAGAACTGTCATTCGGAATGAGTCAAAACCAGATACAGGCTGTGGTCCTTTTGGAAAACCAGCCCCACAGATTTCCCTCCCTCCATCCCTCCCAGACAATGAAAAAAAAAGAGAAGAGAATAATGACCAATGTAAGAGAGAACATAAATCTTCCTAAAGAGGTGGAGGAAAAGAAGACTGCCCTTTTCAGCACAGTGATAAATTCACTGCTGGGTTTGGTGTTTAAAAGCCACATTAACTTTGCCACAAGGAAAGACAGTGAGGCAAGTTGGACTACTTAGGAACAGCAATGAGGAAACCATTGGCATGGATGGTAATAGAGCTGAGGAAAGCTGGAAACCCTGGGAACTCTAAATTTTCACACTTGTTCTCTCTCTGTGTTGCTCAGTGGTCTGGTCTGTTCCCAGGGTCATCCCCCTCAGTCCACTCTGGGCTGGGACAGCCTGATTGCCTCCTTTGGGAGCCCTTGCCCTGTGGATCAAGAATTGGTCAAGTGCAAAGGCAAGTTGAATGAAAAGCGTTCACTCTGTCACACATGGCTTCTGGCAGAGGTGTTCAAATCAGCAAAACCTCCCCTCAGCTGATACTCAAACTGGAAAATCCTTAAAGTCAATCCACCTGTAAAACAAAAGTAAAAGGTCCTGCACACAAGTAGCCTTTCAACATTTATTTTCATGGCTCAGTTTATCTTCAGAGCCTTCCTATCCAGATGTTCTGGGGCTTTTTTTGGCTACCTGTCCCACAAAACACAAATAATAAAACACAGGCAAGCTGCCTGTGCCTCTCTGAGTCAGACCGGTACTTGTACCTGAAGATGAGCGCTACATCTTTGACAGTGTTTAATATCTGCTTGTTTCTCAGGAGTCCCCCAGGCTTGATTATCATAAGACTTGAACTCATCATTTACCCAGAGCTAATGAGAAGGATTATTAAAACATCCTGAAAATTAAGAATAATTTGCATAGACATACTTTACCAATTGTTCTGCTTTTCTGAAAGTCATGGGAAAAAAATAGAGCTTTCAGCTCTGTAAAAAGTGACTCTTCCATTAACTGTCCAGTAATTGTCAATCTAGGGCAATCTGCATAACCAAATTAAAGCAATTGACTTTCCTTATATTTACGTTAAGCACTTGGAACCATAAGATTACTGTCTGACAATTTCATGGGTATATATGTGAAATTAATTAATAAGCTATTCAAATTGGTATGATTTGCATAGTTGAAGCTAATTAGAAAAGCAAGCTCTAGAATTTCAAAATCTTAGAATACATGGGAAATGAAGGAAAAAAACTGATAGCTGCAGGACACATTTGCTTTAAAAGTTACCTTGACCTTATTAACTGTATTCAAAATAGGCTTTTGTTGCATACAGATATGCTAATATTTCCCCCGAGATCTGAGATCATGTGGAATCTATGTGAAGTATAAATGCATATACATTGCATTTGTATGAGCTGGCACTTTATGTCTATTGACCCACATGAGTTAGTGCAGGCAGAAATGTAATGGCAAATTTCATTGCAGGTGTCACATTTTTCCTAATTCCTCTTATTGCACCAAGTAAAATTTTAATTCCCTAATGCAAGAGATTTCAGTCTCTTCTGCAGAGCTGTCTGAGGATTACCATGTTACATGGCACTGGAACAACTCAGGGCTTTTTCCAGGGAAATCAGCAAGGTGTTCACCGTTTGCCCCAGTAAAGGCAGCATCATACACCTTTAGTCCCTCTTTTCCTGTAAGATGGCACCCTTTTCTAATAGGCACTAAACCCAAACCTCAGTTTATGAAAATTATCCAAAAAACCTCTAGTGCTTCACCCAGATTAGAGTTACAGGAAGGCTTGATTTTTTGTTTCACAAAAGCTCCTTGTAATTCTAACAGTGTTTTTCTGTTTTAAAATAGAATAAAAATTAAAATTTGTAATATTTTCAGTAAAAGATCATTCCAACAGAAATAATTGAGGAAAATCAAAACATTTGCTTAAGTAAAGTAGAAGCAGTTTAGGACTGATTTTTTTCATATTTATATAACATTTCTAATTGAAATGAAAACTCAAATTAAAATGTGCAAGGAGAAAATGTGAGATTTCATTCTTACATTTCTTAAATGCTTTTTCAAAATTGGCATGTTTCTACAGAACATTTCACTTTCAGCATCAGCAATCTTCTAATGGAATTTTTTTTTGTAGAAACAAAATAATTCTGGCTAGTTTTATTCAAAATATTCCCAGAAATTCTCAAAGAACGGCACACTTAATGGAAGAATTCAGGGTTTGAGCAGCTTGCCTGGCTTATTTTTTATTTTTTTTTCCTGCTAATAATTTGATTTCACCGTAAGGTTGTGGGAATTGAGAATTATGCCATCTGCAATCCAGTAATATTCCCTGTCAGAGAAATACCAGATACATTTCTGCCTGGTCTTATAATAACTTCACAGACTTTGGTGGCAGGTGGATTATCTCTGGAGTTCTTGTGATTAAAACCACACACAGCAGTGGCAGACAGATGACTCTGGAGGGGGTTGTGGTAACTCCCCAGTGTAATGGCAGGCTATTACCTGCCAGCAGCCAGGTTGATTTGAAACCCCGGCTCTTTCCAGCTCTCCACAAAGACTTTTGTTACTCAGACAGCTTCCTGAGGTCACTTCAGACTTTTGATACTACAAATGCCAGAAAAGTCTAGTGGCTTTTCTTTTATCATGTCTCCACGGCACCGATAAATTCTAAATCTCTTTTTTTCCTATGCCCTGGTAAATTCTTGTCCTTCTTGAAGCTCATGTCCTTGCAGATCCCATCTCAGCTTGTGACTGACCCACAAGTGTGAAAGAAAAAGCTCCAGAACAGTAGTGCTCTTGGCTTGCAGTTGCCCTATTTGTGCCCTTTACATCCAGTCAAGATGAAAGTGGCCAAGCAGCTGAAAAAGCCCTTCAGTTCTTTCTCGCTCCCTGTAGCAACAAAATCAAATAGCTGTTCCTCATCACATATCCCTTAATGAAACTGCTTTTAATTCCCCTCAAAATCTTATCTGTGTTTGTACAATGAGTTCATTCCCCAGAATGTCTCTTTCCACCCTTCATTTTGTGTCCAAGAAGGTCACAGATGCAGTATGGCTAAAGTAGGCAGGACTCTTGGAGGACCTCTAGATACAAAGAACTTGAGCTAGAAAAGACCAATATCCCATAACTGCAAAGGAGCTACACATCACTGCAGCCTCCTCAGGTGAACTCTACAGTGCGGATTCTCAGAGGCACCCTTCCTGCAATGAACAGAAAAAAGCAAGAAGTGAACATCTATCACCTCCTTCCTCATGGGAGAAGGTTAACAGACCAATGGACAAGTTTCCAACACATACGGCATCTTCATGGGTAACTTTTCATTTTCCATATGTCAACAGCAATCAAGGAAACATCTTAGGAGACACCCATCACCAACAACTGACTACTGCAAGTAGTCTCCTAAGAGCTTCATCCACAAGCCATATTTTCCTCAGTGGAGAAATGCCATTATAGATTGTTTGTCACAAAAGGCAACATAAGCATCTGACCATTTGTTTTCTTGAGAAATACGAAGATACTCTGTCATATCATGGTGCCAAAGTCTCAAACACAGATTTCCTCTCATCTCTTCAAAGCTAGGGCTACCAGGCAAAATTAGAAGGCTGCCATTGTACAACTGCATTGACTGAGACAACTCTGACTAACAAAGCAACAATAACACCGTGCATTTGGCTGCTTAAATGGTCCCCAGATCAAGCCAGGCCAAAGTTCTCCACAACATAAAGACTGTGTCTTCAAAGGATTCTGTCTTGCCAAAAGAGATTTGCCCCTATAAATGGAAGAAATCTTGTTAGAAAGTAAAAAAAAACTACCAGCAAGGAAGTTTTACTCCTCAAACATTGGGAAAAAATCAGTTTGGACTTCCTAGCAAAGACTGGATCCTCTGAAGGAGATGAACTCATCATCTGCAGTGTGTCCCATGGTGTAAAAAAATCACTACCATCAACAGTGCTGGTAATGGGAATGCTGCCTGCCTCTACTGTCATCTCAGTGGCAGTCAGGCTTATACAACTACTGAAACATCCTTACCCAGCAGTCAAGGAGCCTCCTTGGATATATTGATTAGGCTGTACAAACCTAATGGAGCTCCCCTTCAGGCATTTCTAGGTGCTACTTCTCTGGATAGCCATTATAGTTGTCAGCAAACCAGCCAAAAACCCCAGGGAACTCGAACCTCTCAACATGGTTCTCCATCTCCAGTGTTTCACAGGGTTGAGGCGGGATTGACATCTCTTCTCAGGATTTCTCTACTGAAGCTTTCATTTTAATCTATTTATTAACATACCTTATTATTTTCTGCCAAATCTTTATCCATCTGGTAGATATTCTAAGCCATGGATATTTCAAGGGGCTTTGATACTACCATGACGTTACAAAGCCTTTAGTCTTTTTGCTCATGTTTTTGCTCCTGTCTTTACAGCTCTGAAGAGGCAAGTCATCCCTTCTCAGAATTTTGGAATGGATTACATTACAGCACAAACATCGTATGATATTGATTGTTACATATTGCCCTTGAAACATTGAAACTGGTTCTCCTGGAGTGCAAATTTTATCCTCTCCTAGCTTCCAAAGCATTCATGTTATAATCAGGATTTGGAAACCCATAAACACAACCTGTTATAAACTTTCCTTGACTTGATGGCAAGATCAGACTCCAAGTTTGATATGTGAGTCAGTATGGAGGTTCAGGAGACTCTGATGCTCCCTGTACCCATCCAGAGGTGGTATGTTCTTTGCAAATAGCTGCCAGTAAGCCTCACTCCCACCTACCCAGGTGAAGCACGATTAGCAGGAACACAGTACAGTTACCTTATTCAGTGCTGTGGTCTCTGAGATTTTAAGTATCTCTCCATTGAATGAACCTGTCTTCTTTCCCAGAGACCTTCTTACCTGGGATCCCGAATTCATGATAGGCATAAGCTGTGCCTTTCGCTTTTGTGCCTGTAGGGGCTTTAAGGATGCAGCAGCTTGAGCAATGTGTCTGTTTAAAATGCTGGTGCTCTGGTACACACTGAACATAGTTAAAATGAGATATATGCAGGCAACAATATTCGAAGGAGCTTTTCAGACACGCTTCAGGGATCCCTCAGTCTTTATCCTACTGAATCTTTGCTTTGGCTTTTAGAACCTGCTTTTCTGTTTCTTGACCTCTTCTGCTCCTTAGCACCTCTTTTTTAATATGGTGACATCAAGAGGGGGAAAAAAAAAGAAGAAATGGCCCAAGCAGTTTCATTGCACTCATCCCCATTGAGTGTCTTTACACAGACGCATCCTGCTTTCCTGCTTCACCTATTTCTCTTCCCACTCTTAGCCTGCAGGTTCCCTTCTACATCACTCCTAGTATGCCCCTGGACTTGTTTGTGATTTATACTTCGGGTTCCTTTTCTCTATGATAGAAATTGTGCAGAGCATCATGTCTTGACTGATCTCGCTGTTATTGTTGTTGCCCTTTCTCATTCAGTTATGTGCATGCTACTTGTGCCCCAAATGGCAAGAGCAGGGTAGAATACTTGAAGTTCTTTTGCAGGTTAGACCACATGCAGGGGAACAGATGACTTCAAGTAAAACAGAGTACAGCCAAAGCTGCCTTCTGTTAAGTGGTGTAGCTTCTTCAGAAGCTCCTTCAAAGACATTAAACAGATGAGGATTTACTTTTGTACATTGTTCTGAGATTTGTAGAAGTTAAATCCTGTCCACTTCAGATGGGCATTAGATGCTGGCTTTAATTCCAAGTACCTATCACCATGCCTCCATCCCTCTGAACTGATGTGACTACTACATTCTCAGGTGCCAGGTGCCTGTCCTTGCCCTAAAATTGGCATACCCACATCACTTGCAAGGTTGAAGATTCTCAGAAAATCTAGCAATAGCTCTCTCGGCTTTACAGTTAGGAATGGCTTGAAAGTCCCAGTAATGGGTCCTCAGATATCCGTGCTCAGGTCCATTGGTGACTTTTTGGCACAGGTGGAAAATGGTAGGATTTGGCTCCTCTCTGAAATGTCGGTGGATATCAGAAAATGTATTCAGCAACCTGCAGCTGTGGGTTGATATCCCCCTGGCATACTCATGCACAAAATACTGTATGCACAAGCATATCAAGAACCTCAGCCCACAGTGCTACAGTTTGTAGAAATACCACCTGCCAGTGTTAACGGAAACTTTCCTGTGCTGCTTTTGAGCCTTTACTGTAGGTAATGATATAATTTGCTACATATTTGACTCCATCTTAAAACACAGGCCAGTTAGCTCAGGCAATAAGAGAGGAGTAAGACAACCTCTACTTCACTTTCTTATCAGTGCCAAAGATACTCAGAACCTTTGGTTTCTAGTTTTTCAATGTGATGGCAACTCCTCCAAGTTGAGCATCCCATATCAACAGTGCCTTCTATAGTCATATCCTTTTATACAGATTTTTTTACTCTGTACGTTACTATTATCTGCACTTTCTGATGAAATACCAACAATATCAAAACGGCAATTAAGGTATAATATTCCACAGTAACTTACAAGGCTGCTTCAGCCAGTCAGTCACAGATGCACCAACACTGTCAGCCAGGAAGGATGGAGAATCCTGAAAGGTGCTGAAAATTTTTGGGCTTCCTTCAGTTAGTTTGAAGGGGCTTTGTACCTTCTACCAGGAATGCAGCAACTAGCAGAATGAGGGTCCTTCTATTGTTAGAAAAGATGATTTGCAAAACTAGAAAGAGGAAGGGGGATGCGACAGAGAAACTCTTTGCTGGAAAGGAGATGTTTACCCAGTAACACAAAATCTAAATCTATGCCTGGTCTGTAAGAAACGTCTTTATGGGCACCGCTCCTTAATTTGGTATTCAAGTCAACTTTTGCCTGTATGTGATCTGAAAAGAAAACACAAGAGCAAACATGTGAAAGAGGAGGATAAAAGCAATGAAAGCTGACGCTACCCAAAAGACTATTATATGATTAGGTGTACCTTGGGTTTTTAATTGTTCTCATCTGCCTATATCACCAAATAGGCTGTGCATCCAGACTACAGTTTTTATTTAGGTAATACAATGCCAGTTTGGTTACTGCAGTGTCCTTGGAGAGCAGGAGCACACTGCAGGAGTCCTCCATGGCACTAGAGGTGAATTCTGCTACTGGCAGAAGAAGAAATACATCAGTTTCGGCTTTGCTAATGTAGTCACAGGAAGTAATGACAGACAGAGTTGGCATATGGGGCATATGGTAGAGGTTAGGCCTGAAGGATTATGTTACTATTGAATCTATTGAATTGAAGGACTCCTGATAAAGCTGGTTTTATTTAATTTTCAATTCTGCTTCTTACACCTAAGGGTATTTGCAGCCTTGGGTGTTTTTTAGAATTGCTCTCAGTACGGGAAATGGCCCCAGAAGTTAATCAAGGAATGTCAGGCAGAGTGTTTGCAGCAAATAGGCTCTTCCAGGCATGACCAGGGCTCAGCTCAGCTCAGCTTGGCCTCCAAGGACACATCCATTGGGTCTCTGGAGCTTTGCTATGAGGTGAGTGAGGGTACAGCAAGCTAACCAGCTTTACCAACCCACTTTCCACAGCTGGTGGTGGGTGTTGTAGGGTTGCCAAGAGGCGATTAGACTGTCCCAACCCATTGTTTTAGTAACAACGTTATCGCTCAGAACTACATGTAAGGGAATGGGGATCTGTAAATAGAAAGTGTTGCTTTAGCACTGGGATATTATGGGTTTACAAATCAGACTGATGCACTAGAAGCTGGCTGGTCCCTGTGTAGACATGGCCTGGATCTGAGTTGGGGAGCTAAATCAGATCCTGTATTGAACTTGATAATAGTGATACAAGAAACATTTTAACAATATCAGTACCTCCACTGCCTGGATGCCAGGATGTCTAGCACTCAGGAGATACTGGGTGCAATTCACATATGGTGGTAGTGGATACAGCTTACATCAAATTCAATGGGAGTTGTACCTACTTCTGCCATGGCCAGCTTTGATCCTGGGCGTCCTAGGGAATAAGCCCAGCCTCTTGTGCATTTCTTTCAAACTCCCTTTTGCCCTCTTCTGCCATTTTGTTGCTCCTGTGTTAGCCAAGACCTAGTGTACTAGGGCTCTTGATTGGAGACTTATTACAGCTTATTTCTGTCTGCCTTTCTTTAAAGCCAGCTGAACATACCCAATGCTCTTCCTCTATGGTAAGACCGAAAATACAGACCACCCTCCCAGCTTCTGTGACACTCTTTCTAACACACTCCTTTATTCTCTTCCCCGTGATCACAAGTTCTCTCTCCAAGCCCAGCCTAGTTATTTGTGCATGAAGCTGCCATGTTGTGTATTGGTGTGAGTCTGGTGTTCACATGAGCTGTGAATATGCTGCACATGTGTATTTCTTGTGCATCTTGAGCTTTCCTTTGATCAAGTTAACTGTCGTTCTGCCTTCTAATGACTCACCAAGAGAGAACTAGACCTGGTAAGATTTCTTGTTAGCAACAAACTATGTCACTATCAATGTGATGCTGAATGAGTTTGCACTGTGACTTCATGTCCAAGCCTCCAGACTAGAAAGGATTGGGACTCCGAAGTTCCTCTTCAATGACGTGATTGACTGTAACATTTGAGTTCGTACTTTGCACAGAAAGAGTAAGTTGTGCAATGGGGCACACAAACTCTGCTGCCTTGGTGTACAAGGCAGTTCCCACACCACCCCAACAGAGTTGCAGTAACTCCAGTCTCTTGATTGCCACTTTGCAGAACCTCCCTCCTCTGGCAAGGATACACCTTCAAAAAGCTGGATGAAAGCCAGGAGAAAGCAAGCAAGGCTACTCAGGCACTGGCTTATCTGTAGCCACCTAGTCTTAAAATGAGCGTAATCTCCTGAGGCATCGCTGAGTGTTTTTGGCTAAGTGGTTTTATGCCAGTAAGTTTCAGATTTGCATCAGGGAGAAATTTGTTCTGTTTTACCTGCTGCTTAGACTTTGCCTGCTCCTGGACCCTAGGAGGACAGGGATAATTTTCTGCCTACAGCAGCTGCCTCCTCTCAGCAAGGAAAGAAGAAGGAATGCTAAAACCTCTGTCCAGACCCCTGTCCGAACTTGCTGCCATCTAAAGGGCCAAGCCAACAAGAGCAGCAGCAGGTAGAATAAGAAAACACTTTTTTTTGTGTGTGTGTGTGGTCACAACCACAGCAGTACTGCTGTTCACACAACTTTTAAATTTGGACCTCAACTCTCTTTTAGGTGGTATTGGAGTTTAGCTTCTTAGAGAAAGTGGAAGGGAGGTGATAGGACTTCTGTAGGATTGGGAGAGATGTGTGACCTTATAGTTAGCCCCTCTGGGACTGTAGTGCTGACAGTATTAAATGCCATGATTTTTGATTTCTTGGAGGCCACACTCCCTCCTTCATCTCAGAGCAATTCCCTCTGATTCACTGAAGCCCCCAGCCTGTTGTCCAAGTCAGAAAACAAGCGTGATGTGAGATGCAGGGAGCACTCGGGCTTTTCCTTGACACAGCCCGTTCCTCTAATCTTTTTCACCCGGTTACTGCACAGGCAGCGAGCGTCAGCCTTTGCTGCAAACTGGAGGAAGCTACCCAAAATACCCACCAATGATTCACCACAGATAGACAGACAAACTGCAACTGGGGTGCAATCCTGAACTACTGCACACGACGCTGAGCTTTGTGTGCGAGCGGGGTTCACAGACACCAGCAAGCAGCTATGGCCCTGGTGTGCCCCCAGGGCTGCACAGCAGGAGCTGGGGCATGGACCCAGCCAGGAGCCGGCAGAGCTGAGCGCCAATCTGCTCCTCCTGGGTTGGAAACAGGAGCACACACAGCACACAGGTACACATCCTCATCTGGACATTTAATCCCAGAAACGTACATCCAGGACATTTAATCCCAGAAACGTACATCCAGGCGGTTCCCTTGGCTTTTATCAGGAGCAGACAGACAAGCAGCTGCTGTTTTCGCTGCCGGGTGACAGGAAATCCAAAGGGTCTGTTCTCTCTTGGTTTACACAGTGGTGAGTAGTTAACAGCAGGGGTGATCTGCACTGTTTCTTCCTCCTAAATGTTGCTCTTTCAGTGGCGTTCAGACTCAGACTGCAGTGGTTGCAGACTGAGCAGGGACAGAGAGGGGGCTTCTGTGCACTTCCTTGCTCCACAGCAGGTCAAGTGGCAGGGTGACAGTGTTATCTCCCCCTGTGACAGGAGGTCACATTCCCACAGTGCTGCTGGTGGCAGCCACCAGCTCGGCAGGCTTCGCACAGTATTTTAAGGGGTTAACGAACTGGGAAACACAGCATTTTCTGTGCTGTGCCTCGCCTACCCTCCAGCTAGGCAGCGGGTCCTCCACCAAGGCCCAGGTGAGCCTGCCGCCACGGCAGCGCTCAGACCGACGTTGCCTTCACACGTGTGAAGGCTGAGGGACGTCAGAGCTGGTTACAGGCCCAGGGGAAAATGCTTAGGGAGAAAGCAGATGCTGTGAGAAAAAAACAGGCCAGAAGAAAGACTATTTTAAAATACTGCACGCTTGAACAGTAGCAGTAAAGCCAAAATAAAAAGTTTTTAAAAAAATAATAAAAAAAAAAAGTCAGTGCGCAGACTGTGGGAAATACAAAGGGGTCATGAGAAATGCGAAAGGCCCGAATGCTGAGTCGCGGTAGCGAGCGACCACGGCCCAGCCCCCAGAAGCACGGCCAGAGCCACGCAGGGCAGCGGGGCTGCCAGGGGTGCCGGTGACGCCAGCAGCCAGGCAGGGGCAGTGCACGCCGTGCCCCTGTGGGGTTTCGCACCCCGGAGCAGACCGGGGACCTGCTACTGTTTCCCAGCAGAGCAAGCGGCACGTGGCTAATGCCCGACACCAGATTCACCAGAACTGCTCGCTGAGGCGCTTGCTGGGGTAAAACATCCCCGACAGGTCAAAAGAGAAAGATACTTTCTCCTCCAGTACAATGTCAGAGGAGAACTGCATCTTTCCAATGCAAGGAGATGTAATGGAGGGGTTTATAGCATAACATATCCCTAATCACCAAAAGTCCAGGCAACCTGAAGGGAGCGGCTCATGGCCTCGAGAGCCCCTGTAGAGTAACCTCACCACCATGGGAGAGAGGGCAGGCTTGACCAGCCTTGGCCCGTCCCTGGGGTGCCGGGGCAGTGCAAGCCCAGGGAGCGGTACCAGGACAAGGAACAGTGCAGTGAGCTCTCGGCGTAGCATCCTCTGTGGCCCAGGGCCCCTGTTCCTCCCGTGCTGTTGTAACTCCTGCCTCTGTGCCAATGGCTTCCAGAATGCAGAGGAAAACTCTCGCATCTCAATCACCTTCTTCCGACTCTTCCGCGTGATGCGTCTCGTGAAGCTTCTGAGCCGAGGGGAGGGCATCCGGACGCTGCTTTGGACCTTCATCAAGTCCTTCCAGGTATTCCTTCACTTATCTCTAAGTAAGACCTAACAGGGTATTTTTGCCCCTTGGTGGCCTCTCGGGGAGGGGTTTCACCCAAGTGCCTGGGCTCAAAGGCTGCTGGTCAGAGCTGTGCACACCAGTGACATGTGGCACGAATGAGACTCAAGTAAATGGGGCTCACAGGGGACGACTGCCTGCGTATGAGTTTCATCTTTAAAGCATGAGTAATTGCTTGAGACCTTCCTGAACAGCCTTGATAGTTCAGTTCAACTCAATTACTGCCTGTTTGTAACCCTTCAGTCTCCTCTTTTTTTTTTTTTTTTCTATTTTAGCTGTATTTTATATCTGTTGTTTTAAGCAAAATACACAGCTATGGGGAAGGCCTGGGTCTCAATTAAGTTTCCCTTTCGCCTTGTTTTGAGGATTTCCAGTGAGTATTAGAGGTGTGTGACTCCCACGCTTTCATCCAGGAAGAATTTCACCTTCTTGGCCCCACACCTTTGGCCCTTGTAAGAATGCCAAGTTATTAAATTGCTTCTGCTTTTGCCCTGGAGGCAGATTGCATTTCAGTGGTAGATAAAGTACCAGAGTAGATAGGGGAAGGTGAAGGAGACCAGACTGGATAAGAATCATCACTTCTGGGGTAAAACAAACACCAAGAGATAGCTATTTGCTAGAAAAACTGCTTTCAGACCAGCCTCTAACCTAGCCATGCATAGAAAATGGTAGTTAGAGATGAAGCATAGCATATTCCTGCATCTTACAAGTACTTAACCTGAATTTACTGGGCCGGCACAACCTGGATGTTAGCTGGGTCAGGTCTGGAGGAAGCGTCAGCGAAAGACAGCACAGGAATACAAATGATGGTCTAAACATGAGAAAAGATGCAGGACACCACTGGACAAAAGCATGAAAGAGTAACTTGTGCAACACACAAGCCTTTAAAAATCAACCATATATCCCTCAGATTGAGGCTTTAAATGGTCAACAGCATTTGTATTGACTCAAATGGGAAAGGAGCTGATCCATGCTTTAAAACTTAAACCTCACCAGCTACAACACAAGCTGGGACCAAAGCCTGCAGTGCTGTGGATCACCACAACTTCTGTCTCTGTCAGCAGAAGTAGCACACGTGTACACCAGGGATCAATCTGGACCTTTTCCAGTGCAGCGCTCAAGTGGTCTTGGTAGCCGGACCACCAGGCTCATGCAAAGGACTCTTATTTTGCACACTCCTTGACTGCTAGAGGATCTAATATTGCACGGCAATTTTCTGACACATCTGTACCACAAGCAACTTTTTCCATTGCTTACATGGTTGCTAACTTCCAGGTTGTTATTTGAGTGGCTCCAGTGGGAACCATTTTGTCTGCATCCATAGGAATGAGACTCCCTTGGCACAGCTCAGCCATCCCTGATGCAGGGGACAGAGTCACACTTTCCAGTTCCTGCTTCTCCTCCCCTTGCCCCTGTGCCCCTCCAGCCTCTTTAGCAATATCTCGCTCTTATCCTGAGCTCAGCTCTCCACAGCTCTTGGCTGGAGAGGATGAGATGGATGGGAAAGGGAGTGCCTGGTACTTCCCTCCAGTGACCTTCAGACCTCTTTTATTGGAGAGTCACTTTTAGGCAGGGTTGTAGGGTGATGGGAGAAAGTACCAAGGGAGGTATCTTCCAGAGCGGGGGTGGGGGGGAAATAGCACCGCAAGCAAGTGCTTTTTCCCTTGAAAGCCTTTAGCCATTTATAACATGGTATTCTCTGCTCAGAGCTCCTCCTCTTGCAACTACTGGGAGGCTCCTTTGGTAGCTAAGAATAGCCACTCTGCAGAGCTCTTAACTCAGCCGCTCCCACTGCCAAAATCTGGGATCCCTGCAGACTTTGTCTGGCACGGGCTCTTCTCCACGTCCCCACATGCTTCCAGGAAGCGTCTCTGCTCACACAGGGCAGCCTAGTAAGCCATGAACTTGTGCTGGAGTTCAGAGCCCATCGTAACTATCATGTGCCCTGCGCATGGCACGCAGGGCTTACGTACAAGTTGAGGCACCAGTCAGAGGAGCGCGTGGTGGGAAAATGCTCAGCGGGGTTTCCGCCTGCAGAGATAGCAACAGAGCCCAGGCTGGCGAGTGGGAGGAGTAGGAAGTGAGAGGGGTGCTGAGGGCAAGGCAAGGCCGTGGGAATCACAAGGACAAAGTGGTAAAGCCAGGGGAGGACGGAGACGGAGGAGGACAGAGCCAGACAAGTGGAATATGGGAGGTGGGGAGCCGAAGGAGCCATGGGGAATGCGGAGCAGAGATGAGTAGGAAGGTGCACCAGTGGAGAGGAGTGGGCTGAGCGGAAGAACATGGAAAGAAAGTAGAGGGCCAGACGGCCAGGATAGGACACTTTCCTAATCCCCATTTGAAAGACAGAAGAACTGGTAAGGTTATGCACCTCAGGTCCTGTCTGGACACTATCCCAGGAGCTCTTCTTAGGTCTTGTGTGTATCAAGTCCCAACTAGATCATCCAAAAATGTTTGGAGCCCAATTCTGAGCTGGTGTATCTCCACTGACATTCTGGGGTAGTCATACAGATTTGTCTGACCCCATAAAACACAGAGGAATCTGCCCATGAGCCTCAAGATGATGATGACAGACATTGTTTCAAGGTTTGATTTTTGCCATTTTAATATCCAGAGCTTTTTGAGATGATTTCTGCAGGTCTTAGTCAAATCTCCATAGTGGTCAGTGAAATTTTTTCCTTGATTCTTCCTGTAGGATTTAGCCCTGTTGAATTTAGGCATAAACATAAAATGTGCAAATAATCTTATATTAAAAAAAATAATGTTGTAGGTTTTTTATACTCTGTGAAATGGAGTGTTCAAAATCCAGATCAGGGACTGTACTCACATTATCCGAATGAATGTGTCCTCCCATTGCCTCTGAAGTAAGGTCTAGAAATCTCTGGTCTGAGGGCTCTACATTTCAAAAGCAACAGAGCAGAAAATTCCTCCTCAAAAGCCTGAGCCTGTGAGGTCCTGAGCTGTGCCCTTGATTCCTGCTAGTGGCGGAGGAAACCAATAGCACTCAACACTTTGCTGATTGCACCGGCCTCTTCCTTAGGAGGCAGCTCTGCATATCAGGGCCCTGCATTTCCCCTTCAGCAGCTGATCACAGACACTTAGTGCATTGCAGGCACCATCACAGACACCTGACACTGAACAGGGAACAAAGCTGATGCTGCTTTAGGTACTTAGGATGGTACCAGCCATTGTAGCAGAAGCCTTGAATTTGGATCTCGGCAACTGTTGCATTTTTGATGTCACCAGACTGGATGCAGAAAAAATCACATTGCCATTAGTCCCAGGATAACACTGGTTATGAGAGTTTTCTCCTCATGGTAAGCAGGTGTAGACACTGTTTTTGCCCTCGCTTTCTTCACTCCGTCAAGGGCAGGAGTGACTTGAAGGCAGCAGAGCTACACCATCACGAGTGGGAGCAGAATCAGAGCCTGCCTGAAATGGGTGGCAGCAGGGTGGTGGCGGGGAGAGCAAGCAAATATGGGCCTGTAGAGGCATCTAGTGGCCACCTGGCCAAACTACAGACTTCACGTTTGGGGCCAGCCTCTGCCGTTTCCCAAAGCCAGGAGCATGAACCAGGCTCCAGCGTCCCGGGCTCGGTGGAGACACAGTGCTCTCTTTTTTTTCTTTCTTTTCATTTCTAGGCTCTCCCCTATGTGGCTCTTTTAATAGTGATGTTGTTCTTCATCTACGCTGTGATTGGGATGCAGGTAAGTGATGCTAAAGAGGTCAGCTGTGTCTGTCTTCTCCTGTTAGGAGTTTTGGGAACTGGCTTACAAAGTAACTAGATCAATGTATGGTTGTAGGGGCTTACAAGAATATTTTTGCCCAGTAAGGTAAGACAGCAGCTAACCTTGGCTGGAAAACCTTGTCCGTCTATGCACTTCCAACAGGAGCACAATGCGCTCCAGAAAAAACACAAACAATGACCCATTTAATGGCAGAATGCAATATGCAAACAGTAAAAGGACCATGCCTGCCCTCCACACTCTCAGAGGAATACCCAGCAGCGGTGGCAAAGGAGATTTACTGCCTTGCTTGTTGGTTCAAAATAGTTGTTTCAGTGGGCTTATGGCCGTGCTGCACTGAGCAAACCCGATTTTTCTCTCGCATCACTTTCACACTGGTGTAACTTCCACTGAGTTGTAAAAAACAGCTTTTGATTTGCACCCATGAAGGTAAATATGGGATCAGACCCAGCGTACCGATGCTCTGTGTTTGTGCCAGTTCTTCAGGAACCTGCATTAATACAATATCCTATTCAGTTGGCAAATTGAACTTGGAACTGGCCTGAGCATTCATCTGTGCAAGGAACTGATGTTGCATACAGACCATGGAAGAACGCATGTGATATAGGCACAGTCTGTGACAGTCCCAGCCTCATTTGCTGTGCTGCTTTTCAAACTAAGCTTCACTTTCCACTTCGGTGTTAATCAAAGATCTCAGACAAGTCAGCCATCTGGGACCAGAGACCAAAGCATAGAAAGGCATGGTATAATTGCTTCCAGAGGTCTTCAAACATGGCAGGCTTCTTGGTTTCACAATGCCGACAGAATTTGTAACAAAATTCATCTGACCTCTGTGACCTCGTTTTAATTTGTTTCCTGTTATTATAATCATATCTTTTCACAGACTCCATCTACTCTCCCCCAGTTTGAAAAATAAAACTAGTCTTTTCTTGACTTATCATAGGTTATCTCAATTGCCCCCCCGTAATTATAGTTGTCATTTAGTCTACTAGGCTCATACTGTAAACTTGCCAGTTTTGCCTTTAATACCTAACTAGCTCAAATGGTCAAGATCTTACAGGATTAGCTGTGCTATGCAGAAAATCACTTGAGAGTATTACACTAGTGTTACGTAGCTACACAAAGCATTAAAAATGGCTTCCAAACACCCGGGCAAATGGGGTCTACAATGATCAGGGTGCTTCCAGGGCTAGATATTTTATTCTGTAATTCTATTCCCTTTTCTGTCAGCTAGTTCTAAGTTGGCTGTTTAATCTTTGGCTTACTTTCAAGCCTCTGTTTTAATCATCTCAGCAGCCTGAAGATCATACATCTGTCTTTCACATCGATCTAGATTACTAGATCGCTCCCTGCCCTCCTGTCTTCCAATGAGAAAACCAACTTTTCTCATCTTCCCTCTTTGCTTAGAGCCCAGAGACCTGTTACCATCACTTTTCATCCAAATGGCATCTCAGACGTTTTGTGCACTGCTCTCTTGAACCTGCTGACACAGAGAGTTCCCTCACACATAGGGACACATAGGAAGGAAAATCCTTCCTCACTCCATTAAGCAGCTACCTTGAAAGACTAGATGTACCAGATCTGATGAAAATATAAGAATATCCCACGTAAAGGAGACCTACCACTTTATCTCAGCTACTGCCCTGACTTGGAGCGTAACAACATTCAAGCCTCGCTACCTAATGTGCCCAAGTGGAAAAATCCAAATTGATGCTGATGGATGAAGCCACTGACATCATGGCCCAGGAGGCGCAGACTGGAGAGGCCATGAGAGAGGAACCTCTCTACCTGCAGCTCCTTGTAGGTGCCTACTGCAAAGCACCCGTAGTAGCTGCTGCCAGTGCATCGTGTGTGAGGGAAGCCTCAGGGTCGAAAGGAAAATCAGACTTCCAGCATGGGAAGTTCCCTTGCCTACGCTTGCCTGAAGTGAAAAATATGGGCTGCCCCAGCTCAAACTGCCTCTGGGCATTTAATCTGTCCTCCTGCTCCTCCTCAGTGCAGCTGGGGCTGTCACTGCTACCCACGGCGTGGGGGCGGTCGGGGCTGGGGAAGGCCCACACGTCCATGAGGAACCCCTGCAGAAAGCCTGCCACGTGCAGACCCTCCCTCCCGTCTGGCATGGCCTCCCCACCATTGTCCCTGCGCTTCTCTCCATGTCGTCGTTTCTTTTGGGGTGTTAATTATCGGTGACACATGCTTGAAAAGAAGCTCCATGTTGTCTCAGAGCTGCTCTGTTCCTGCTGCTCGTTTTGGCTACGAGATTACAGCTCTCAGTCCTTGAGATCTCTGTCACGTTGCTATCAATGGGGAATAAATAGTCCTGACTGACTGTGCTGTGCAGAGACCTTTCTGCCAGGCAAGCTTTGTTAAGCTCTCAGTCCCGGTGCCCAAAAGTACCAAAGCTATATATGACTTTTTCAAAGAAGCCTGAAACTCTCCTGCACTGGGGACTTCACATCTGAGGGCAGGCCCCTAAAAAGGTTTGCTGATGGTTGCAGGCTTCGTGCTGGGGCTGGATGAACTAGCTGGTGCAAGCGAGGGTCGGTTGGGCGTGGAAGGAAGCTGTAAGGCATCCTTGTCTGGCCAAATCTAGTCATCGTCCTCACACTGCTGCATTCTGGGTGGGGGGCCTGAAACACCTGCTGGTGACAAGCGTGGCTACTAGAAGGGCAAGCATTTGGACAATCTCCAGATCCAAGGCAACGTACTTTACATTGTTTTGGGAAGATCCAAGGCACCCCACAGAGTTGGGAGCTCAAGGCTTTGCAGCTGCTGGTCTTTTGCTATCATTTCCCCCTGGTGAAGACAGATAAGCAATGATGGAAGGAGCCTTTTCTTCTGTGTTATTGATTTCTTTCAGCTGGATCCCCTCCCCATATGAGTGCCTGTTAAAATAAGGCCCCATATCACATATTCACAATGTATGAAATTAGGAAGGATGTCTTGTTTTAAGAAAAGATGCCTCTTGTTACATATTTTGTATGCACTTATTTGTGCTTTTCTGGTGATAAAGCACAAGCAAGGGAAGCAACAGCAAATATGAAAAACCTGTGGAAATGATTTTTTAAGAGAAGAGCAGATTCTGTTAAATATCAGAGTCAGGGTGAGGCCAAGAGCTACAGGTGACAAGAGGTTTGGGGATTTTGCAGGGCTAACCTGAAAAGACCTCTGCTCTCTGCCAGGTGTTTGGTAAAATTGCGCTGAACGATACCACAGAAATCAACCGCAACAACAACTTCCAGACCTTCCCCCAGGCAGTGCTGCTGCTTTTCAGGTGGGTGTCTGACAGCTCTGGATTGTGTCAGTCTGGGAGCACGATTCCTCTGCTCTTGGGCACAGCTTATCTCCTTCTACTGTGTCATGCTCACGAGGTGAGTAGAAACATGTTGTCCCTTAGCGGGGGAGCCTAGGAGTTACATCAGATGAAACGACCAGTCCATTAAGCCTTGTACCCTGCCAGCTGACACTGGCCAACACTCAGTGCTGGGGAGGGAGGCGAGTCCTCCTACTCAGAAGGAAGGTAGCCAGTTTTCAGTGCTCTCAAATGTTGATATGCATGACAAACTCCTCCTTTTGTTCAAATCAAGCCAGTATGACTTCCAGCTTATTTTAGCAGGGAAAGGGACATGAACTCCCACTCGTACTTTAGCACGGCCATGCCCAGCTCAGCTTAGCACATCATCCTGCTCCAGCTGTGGCCAGGTGCGCCAGGGCCAGGGAGGGGTGCTGAAGGGGTGGGGAGGTGGCACAAATTAAACACTCTCTCCTCGTTCTCAAGGAGTTTTCTCATGCAATCCATAGCTATGTCACACGCATCCTGATGACTCTGGCTGGTTGGAACATGACAGCCCTGTACCCAGACTAGGCAAAGCCAGTGAGGAACAACACACTGATGATGGCAACAAAGCCAAAAAGAGGAGCAGTGTATGCCAGTGTATGTCAAAGCCCAGCCATCAGCCTAACTTGCTCATAACTGATCTCAGTGGCAAAATTCCCATTAATGTTCATGGGAGCAGGAACAGATTGCTAATGTGCCAGTCTCTCTCACATCAAAGATCACTGCTGTCTCCCCTTGCCCTTTGCCATGCCCAGGTGTGCCACCGGTGAGGCCTGGCAGGAAATCATGCTGGCATGTCTCCCAGACAAGAAGTGTGACCCGGAGTCGGAGCCGGCCAACTCCACTGAAGCCGATCACTCCTGTGGCAGCAGCTTTGCCGTCTTCTATTTCATCAGCTTCTACATGCTCTGTGCCTTCCTGGTGAGTCCGCCCCAGCAACCAAAACCTGCCCTCTGTCAGACTGAGCCCCTGCCTCCCCAGATATCAGCACTGCACAGCAGAAGAATGATCTCACAGAGGGGAAACCTCCCCATGGGGTCTTTCCCAGCAGCACCCTTTCAGTGACAACACCCCCTTTGGCCACTGCCATTCCTGCCTCCCTCCAGCTCTGGGGGATGCTCTGCTTCCAATCCCAATCCTTTGTGCACAGCAAAGGATCGTTCTTGCCCCCTCCCCCTCAATGAGAAAACCAAATTAGCGTGTTGTGGGCTGTGCTGAGGCTAGCAACGCCTCAGCCACACTTCCCACCTTCCCTCCTACCTTCCTTCTGGCTGCTGAGCAGGTTTTTCCTCCCCTGCCAGCAGCAATGACTGTGAGAATACACATATCCCACTTGCATCTGCTCCGTGTTGGCAATGCGGCATTGCTCAGAGCGACAGCACATGCTCTGCAGCTGGCATCAGTGCGCAAAACTCTCCCAGTGAACAGCAGCAACATTTTAAAAGTTTTGGTCTTGGGCCAGAAGAAGGGACTTTTACCTCAGCCCCACTGCCTGTAGAGGATAAATCCCAGGTTCTCCCACCACTACCCCGTTCTGCTGGGAAAGACACAGGTAAATAAAAGCCATCACAGCATGTCTAAGCATTCGGCAAACTTGGGCCTCATCCATTCAGTAGCGAAAAGAAAAATGTGACCAGCTGAGAATATCCCGCCTCTGGGATCTTCCCACTTAAACTGCAGGGCTGGCATGGGGGAACAGAGGACCCACCCCCAATGGCTTCCTAGTTTTATGAGTCCAAATCCAGACCTTAAATGGAGAACCCTGGTAAAGTCTACTGTTACCTGCCTCATCCATCAAGTCATCTCTGTCCTTGTTTGCAGATCATCAATCTTTTTGTAGCTGTTATAATGGATAACTTTGATTACCTGACACGGGACTGGTCCATTTTAGGACCACACCACCTGGATGAGTTTAAAAGGATCTGGGCAGAGTATGACCCTGAAGCCAAGTAAGTAACCCAGCCTGGATATCAGAGCTCCTCGGGAGAACAGGCCCGTTATTTTCTGTTCTCTAGACCCAGTGCAGTAAGTGCCATGTTCCTCCTGCAGGAACACTTTTTTTCTGCAAAAATCCTAAAATAGATACCTCCCCAAGGTATTGCTGGTGAATCCATAAGCCAGCAGTGCAAGAATACACACAAAAATCCCAGTATTTAGGCTGTTACCTGGCAGGCATTGCTTCACTTTCAGTCGGGAGGAGATATAGACTGTTTAGGGAGGGGCAGCAGAAGACTGAGCAAAGGAGGGTAGAGGGTTGGTTTATTGTTGCACGTGTTTGGGATATTGAGCTGTGACTCTTCCATTTGACTTTCTACTCACAGTGGAGCTGCTGCACTCAAATCTCCGTTTTGTCCTATGTCATATAGGCCCATCACAACCTGTACCTTCACATGGCTGCGTTACATTGTCTGCAGGGTTATTCACATCAGCAGGCTTGCAGGGATTTAAAGTTACACAAGAACAACTCACACAAGGGCTTAACTGACATTCAGTATTATATGCTCTGTTTGACACATGCTTAGGCTTAAAGTGCGGTTAGATCCCTATGGCATTACAGGACAGTTGACAATTGTAATTGCAAAGCCCCCTTCATAATGCAAAAACTGTGGAAAGAGACCTTGGTGTAAACTAAAAGCAGATCTCTTTAGGAGACATAGTGTCAAGATTAATTTGGGCTGGGGTTCTGCAATATGTGAGGCCATGTCACGTTATCAGAATGATACATAAATTGAAAGCCTTCTTCCCATCTGTGGTGACTGCCCAGAGAGACTTTTAATATGGATAGGGGATAAGCACAGAATTCTAATAAATACACTGTTTGTTAACAAAACAGATGCGACTATTGGTGCTTGTGTGAAGGCAAGACTGCAGTGGCTGAAGCCATATAATAGATAGCCGCACAGCCGAGATGACGTCCTGTTCTTTCCCGTCTATAAATGGGAAGCTCTTTTTTTTCCCTCTTCCCCATCCATGTCCCATGCTTGAAGCCCCACTTCTGGCTCTGGTAGCTCTCCTCCATCCATGAGAGAATTCTTCTTTTGAGATGCCATTTACAGAACTTAAAAGAAACCCAGCTGCTGCTGTGGAAGAAATTCAGCGCTTTGTTTTGCACTGGCTCCAGTGACAGCCCAAAGCACAAACACGTATCAAAAGACAGTGGCTTGGGGCTATTTATATGGAAGGTAAAGCACCAGGAAAAAAGAAGCCCTTTGCACCTCTGTGCCTGCTATAGACCTGAGACCGGCAGGTAAAGAAGCAGCTGTAGATTTTGAGCAGGTCGGGGTTGGGGGGGACAACCCCAAATGGTCCATTCGTGCACAGAACTGCAGCATCCAAAACACTGAAGTCAATTCTTGCGAGTACTGACTCGTGTGCGACTGACAGCTGGGTTTTCTGCACTAGCAGGAGTTACATGAGTGCTGGGCAAATCCTGAGGGATGCACCGAATGCAGGAGGCCTGAAATGCTACCTTCAGCTATGCCCAGGCTACGGGGAGCGGCAGCGCAGGGCTGGCGAGATCTCGGGGATGCTTCTGGGTGCACCCGCGCTCTGCGGGCGGATCAGCAGCTCGCCCCGTGTACGGGTGCGACCCTCACGCTGTTCTCTTCTTTAGGGGACGGATCAAACACTTGGACGTGGTGACGCTGCTCCGGCGGATTCAGCCCCCGCTGGGCTTCGGGAAGCTCTGCCCTCACCGGGTGGCTTGCAAAGTAAGTCGCAAGCAGCCGAGTACCCCGCGATGGCAGTTTCCAGCGGAGCCCGCGGCGCAGCCCGGCCGCCTCCGCTCCGCGGCCGCCGGGCGGGGGCTGCCGCGGTCCCGGCGGGGCGCGGCGGCGGCGGCGGCTGCTGCCCCGCCGCGGCACAGCCGGCAACCGCACGGCTTTGAAGCGTCCCCCCCGGCCGCCCTGCGCCGCTCCCCGGCTCCCCTGGGCGGCAACGGCCCTGCCCGGGGCTGGAGGGTGACCAGCAGGCGGGTTGGCCGCTGGTCAGAGACATCAGCCCAGCGCCAGCCCTCGCTCTGGATAGGAGAGAGCGTCCGTGCTAACTGCAGCTCTCCCGTATCGAGCACTGAATCAACCACGCATATGTTTGCAGTATCAACCACACGTACCAAGACAGATGAGGACAGACAGAAATAACAGAGCAAGTAAAAATATCTCTGAGATTTTCTTTGGACTAAGCAGCGCACCAAAAAACCTAGTGTAATCTCTCCTTCTTGCTTAAATAACCGACAGATATTAAACAGCAAGGTGAGCGTGGTATTAAAATACAGGAAGGGCAAGGACAGATTTACTGTGAAAATGTCTCACTCATTTCTTTGGTTGTGAGACTCCGGCTATGAAAAGGGACTCTCTCTAGTGAATAATGGCATGTTTATAACCTTTATGCTTCCTTCACTTCAAGTTCTTTGTTCATCTCCTCGCAAGTCCCAGAGTTTGTATGTGACATTTGTAGTTGTTTTTTATCTCAGTCTCAGAGCAAAATACAGAGCCTGGGGCCTGTACACAGAAATGTATGACTTCTGTGGCCTACAGCCGATCCCTTTCAGTCTGCTGTCTAGCAGTTGTTTGTTGTCTCAATCATCTGGTTCAAACCCCCCAGTCTATGATTGCAGTGGTAGCGATGGGGGATGACACCCTTTCCTCCAATTTGGTACCAAAATTGCATGAAAGTGGCAGAAGACAGAGCTCGAACAAAATCAACCCCTGAAAGCATAAGAGCTCAAACCAAGTCCCTGGTGTCGCTTGCCTCCTGAGACAGAAGTAAGGACTGAAGAGCTGGTGACTCTGCTACATCTGTCTCAGAGGCATGTTGTAGGTCTCACTGAAGTTCATCCTGCAGCTGCAACAGTACTCAGCACTCGCTCTCTGTCCTACATGGCTTTACAGAATTACTGCAGCGCAGACACAGCCTTGTTTTAAAAGGGAGAGGGGGAATAGCTGGGTAAAGCAGACCAGCTTTCAGGTTCAGTTAATCCCCTTTCTTCAAGCCTGTCACCTAAAAAAAAAATTCTGGCTCTCTGTTTATATACGTTTGCACCAGGCACAGCTTTAGTGCAGGTGAGTTTGCAAGTGCCTCGTGAGGCATGAAGAAATCAGTTTGCTGTGATAAGAAAAAAAGGTGTCATTTAAAAGCCAAATGGTTTGGGGACTGGAACAAATAGATCTCTGTCCGTGTAATACACTGCGGGCAAATGCCCACTGGCCACTGAGGAAAACGAAGGTTAGAAAGTGATAGCCACATTGAAAAAAATGGAGTATCTAGCAATGGGAGAGAGACCCCAGGGCAAACACACCATGGTTGGGGCCATCGGTGGATATGAGAAGTACTTTTATAATTGTGTAACTAAATCCACAGGCCATGGATGCTCACATAAGAGGGGTGGCAGGTCTGGAGGGCATCATGAGCGCATAAGGAAGAGCATGCTTCAGTCCATGTGTCTGCAGTATGACTGTTCTCTTTCTTCTCCTTACTCCACAGCGCCTTGTCTCCATGAATATGCCACTGAACAGTGATGGGACTGTCATGTTCAATGCCACTCTCTTTGCATTGGTCAGAACAGCACTGAGGATCAAGACGGAAGGTAAGAAGCTTGCTGATCGCAAGGGTACAAAGGCAGCTGAGCAGTGTTCACACCAAAGGGTGCTGAGCTGGAATACAACAATAAGGACATCTTGTGTAAAATGATCCCAGTTACTCATATGCAGCACATGGTACAAAAAGCAATGTAAAGATGTTTGGAGGAATAATATCTTCTAGAGAGAGAACAGTGTTTCCAGTTTTCTAGAAAGCTGGTGCTTCCCATGGCATCATCTCAGACTATTGATCACATTCTTTACGATGGTCTCAAAGTTAAAAGTTTTAGATCAATGTTTCCTCAAACAGCAATCAGGAGAAGGAAGAAGCCCGTTGTGCAAACTGGCTGCAGAGCTGGGCCACTTTTTGACTGTTGTTGCCACTGATCTTCCAATCCAAGGGAGGCAAAAGAGCTTGGACTTGAGGGTCTCACCCCACTAAAACTCCTCCTGTGCTTCCATTAGCATGAGTTAACATCACATTGTAGTGACAGTGGTGTTGTAGGCCTAAAGACAGATGAGAAGCAAAGGGAGTGTTAATAGCTTTGCACAGACCAGTGGGTATAGTTGGGGAAAGCAGACAAGATTTTGGGCTCAGCTAGTCCCCTTTGTTGCAATCTGTCACCTGCTGTAATGAAAGATATTGGTCCTGAGGCAAAACCTGGCTTCATGTATTAATGAGATGGTCTAAAAGACCGTGTAGGTCTGTGATTCACAGCTAAACACCTCTGCCTCAGGAGTGGCTGCATTACATTTCAGGCATGGGAAAGCAGAGACCAGCAGAACCCTAGCTTACCGTGCCAGGATTATACAGGCAGCTGAGCCAAAAAAAAGTGGTAAAATCAAAAAATTATATTAAGGCCTTGAAAACTGCGCTAAATAGAATTTGACTGTAGCCAAAGAGGTTCTCCTGAGGAAAAAACCAACCGCAACCCCTGTAGGACATCTTGTGTCTTATGAAACAGAGACCCAAAAAAGACTCAATTTTCTTGCCCGTTTTAGCCTCAAACTCTCGGAGTCATTGCCAGTGAACTCCTGGGAAACCACCTAAAGCCTCAAACTGCTTTCTTTCGTGCCTTGGCAGGATCTTGTAAATGGTTAGGGCAGGAGTGTGGAATTAGCCCTCCTGAGTCAGATTTCTGCCTTCGATGCTGTCCACCTGTTTCATCCTCAGTGAGTTACTTAGTGTCCCTGTCTTCACTGCATCCTGTTAAGAGAGCTACTGCCATGCAGAGCCCTGTGAAGCACACTGACGAGCCTTAATGCTGGGGAGCAGTAAGAAAAGCTGCAGGAACAGCATCTTTAGGAGGACAAGATAGTGGTTTCCACACAACTAGAGAGAGAAGAGAGCTTCAATTATAAGGGGTTTGAATGTACATAAATCGGGAAATTAAATTGAAGGCAAGTTGTCTGGGAGGAAATGGGTATCTAGAAGGAAAGGATATAAACCAAATCTTCTTCACTCACTCTCAAAGGGGTAGTGTGGCTTGCTTAATGCCTCATTTACCTCGGAGCCCCTTGGAGCAACATGTAAAGTCTAAGTTCAGACAGTTACATAAAAGGCTTCTTACAGCCTATGCTGTTCTTCAGAGAATAAACACGAATAACCTGGGACAGTCCTCTGAGTCAGACAGTGAAAGCCTTGCACATGCCTGGAGTGCCTTGTCAGAGCACTGTGCAGACTCTCCAAGGTAGACTCTTGGCACCATGTGAAGAACTTGGTATCTGCTGGGAGGCAGGGATTGCAACATGTAATTCTTGGGAAGTGCTGCAAGCAGGCTCTTCAGATTTCTAGATGCATCTTTACCACCAATTATTTGTGTTCCCCAATCTGTAGTTTCCCATTAACTGATCTCTATTCTCATCATATTTAACCTTCACTCAGTGTCAGTTAAAATTTGAAGTGTTAGATGACATTGTTGCTTTTCAGGATGAAGCAGCACCATGGTTCTGTTGTTTCTGGCTGTTGCAGACTATCAAACAGTAACACAGTCACCTTCCTACCCTAAGATGACTATGCATATTTAGGAAGAAGACCTCTTGCTGTGAGGCGGCTTTAGCAATGGTCAGAGCAACTCTTTGCCCAAAACTTTCCACTCTTGAAAAAACTCTGATATTTTCCTCCTAAGATTGCCATGCCAGACGTGAAATTGCTCCTCTGCAGGGTCTGCTTAGTTCCTGTCTCTGATGATTTTCACCCTGCAGGTAACCTGGAGCAAGCCAACGAAGAGCTGAGAGCAATAATTAAGAAAATCTGGAAGCGCACCAGTATGAAGCTGCTGGACCAGGTGGTGCCCCCCGCAGGTGGTGAGTGCAGGATCTTGTCCCGGTCTCTGAACCTCTGTCTTTTTTCCCACCTGACATTTCTAACTGCACCTCGTGATCATCAGGTGGAATGTGTGGGCCAAGCTTTCTTCTACAAGCTGTTACCTGTATTTCATCAGGCTGAGATCTGTTTCTTCCTGTACTAACATGAATAACATGTTCTTACTAGTGAGAAATCAGGGAAGGAAGAAAAGGTGTATCAATTGGAGTTAGAAACCTTTATTCCTAAATCCTGCCCCAGTTTGATCATAGGCATTTGCTCCCCTGGATGTTACCTGGTGCCTGCTGGAGGCAAAGGAAGCAGGCAGAATTGAGTGGCTCCAGGAGGATGATGTGGACTTTATCTGACTGCATAAGAGCTATGTCCTTACATTCAAGTTAAGGATGCAGCCCCGTCTTATAACCTCTTCATATTTAGCAAAACTGCCTTTACTATGGCATATGACTCTTTTTTTTACTCACATAACTGCTTTATACTATGATATCTGTCAAAGACTGATGTACCTGTGCATATTCCTCAGCCAGTCTGAACTGGTGTAACAGATTGCTGTGGGTTTCTATGCAGGGTCCCTGGTAAGCTGTAATTACCAGGCCTCTAGGCAACTCCTTTGCTAGTCTTCTTAGGACCTCAGGTGCATGGGCATCCAGTGTGGCCTTCACTGGCCTTCCAGGTGGCTCCAGGGGCTATAGCACAAAACAACACTTGGCAGTTAGTTAAGAGTTGCAGCCAGATCCTGAATGCTGCTCAGTCTGCTCTGGAGTCAGTGGACCATGTCTTATAAAATTGCCAGTGGGTTTGGAGAAGGGAGGGGAGTTACCTGCATAAAACCTCATTGCACATTTTGGCCCGCTGACAGTTTGTATTGAGTGAGAATACAGCAATGACTGCATTTCTGGGGAGAGGTGATCATTTTGGTTCGCTCACACCCATGCTTGGCACAACCAGACAGAATTTCAATGCAGAGAAGGGCAAGATCAGGTCTGGGATGGATGGTCAGTCAGATGCTACTGGTGAGCTCAGACTCTTGAGTATGTTTTATCCCAGGCTATCACAAGACAGAGCAGTATATGTTGACCCAGACTGGGAGGCTGCTGCTATAGCAAGATCCTATGTGGTAAACCAATAGAGACTGCAAAGGTTAGAGACACTTCACCATAAACAACGTACATCCAGAGATGCAGAGCTGTAGGGGTTCTCTGCCAGCAGAGCCAGTCTATCCAAATGCCACGTGCACCTCTCCTCCTGACTGCTTACAGCAAGCTCTGGCTGTGGAGCAATCCCTTCCTTCAGCCCTGCATCCTGATGCCATAAACAGCAGAGATGTACTGCGGTGCCTAGTGTTTCTGCTGTGAATTGCAAGGCTCACATTAGCAAATACACTGTTTAAAATCAGTTGCTTATTTAATTTAATATTTGTTTTAATACCCCTTTGCAGATGATGAGGTGACCGTTGGGAAGTTCTACGCCACTTTCCTGATTCAGGAGTATTTCCGGAAGTTCAAGAAACGTAAAGAACAGGGACTGGTGGGCAAGCCCTCCCAGCGCAACGCGCTCTCCTTACAGGTGACAAGCGGGCACAGGATGGACAGGGGTGGTACAGTAGAGGCATTTGACCCCACTTCCCTCTCAGCCATTCTGGGGGCTGCAATGGGCTATCCCCACTGGAAAGGAGCTTGTAGACCTCTTGAATTACCACATCAATCCTTTTGGATAAACATGTATGTACCACAGGCCACATGCCTTAGCTCTGGAGGTGGAAGGCACAAGTGAGGTATATCCACAGTTCATCAATCTGCTGGTAATATTTGAAATTTGAGTTCCTTTTAGAGAACTGGTATGAAGTGTCCAGCAGACATTTGCTTATTCCCACATTCATTCTTCCCTTTCTGAGGGGAGTCACTATAACACGGTCAGGGAGAGCATGTTGCCAGGAGGCAAAATCAGTTAGAACGCAAAAAGCATACCTGGATGCCAAGGCCATCAAACGGACCGAGCATCAGGCTCTGAGACCTAGGATCTGTTCACCACTGAGCTACGTGTTCACTGGGTGGACTACCAGGCTGTGTGAAAGAATGAGAAATCCCCATTGACTGTACCAGCAGCACCATTTTTGTCCCTGGAGTGTACAGTAAGGAAGAAGGGTGACTCTGGGGTTCCAGCAAGCTAAAAAGTGCTGTGACGCAGGCACAGATACAGACTGAGGGCCTGGCATAGCCACAGCTTACCTCCCTGGATGGACTCCCTGGAGCAGATTCCAGTCAGTGAGGGGTTTGAGGACTGTCCAGGTCCACATGCCAGAAGTTTAGCTATTAAATACATATTTAAGCTGCTGATTAAAAATAAGAGGATTTTCAGAGGCACCCAGTACATGGTTCAGCTGGAACTGTGGCTGCTCTAGGGCTTCTGGTTGTGGATCTGAGAACCCAAAGTTGAAAGCATGCAGACTTGCTTAGTCAAGCCTGTGGATTTATGTCTATGTCCTGTTATGATGAAGCCAGGGGACTAGCAACAAACATTCCAGTGTTGAATTGCTAAGAGCTTTTCCCTCTCTAAGCTGGAGATGACAGAATTTGCTGGTGTTTTTCTAGGGGCTGGGGATGCTATATTAAGTAAAAGGGCTTCACAGTACTTAGGAAGAAATAACACTGCTTTTATTTCTCATATACCCACTCGGAGATATGAAGCTCTATAGTTTGCTGTTTTGCAGGCTGGTCTGCGCACACTTCACGACATTGGGCCAGAGATCCGACGAGCAATTTCTGGAGACCTGACAGCTGAAGAAGAGCTAGATAAGGCCATGAAAGAAGCTGTTTCTGCTGCCTCTGAAGATGATATCTTCCGGGTAGGTGCTGAACAAGTTTACAAGCTCAGGCTAGACCAGTAGCTGAGCTCAGAGTGCTACATCCCCTTTTATGCACTCTGTATTTCAGCTGGGCCCTCCTTCTTGTTTTCTGGACCCTAGAGTGGTGGACTCAGAATGCCAGGTTCTGAGATCTTTGCACAGTTTTTATCCCATTTTCTTTTCAATGGAAGTTTTCCTCATAAAACCTAAATAAAATCAGAATGAGAATGGCCAAAGAGTCTGAAGAGCAGGCCAGTTCAGCCATCCTACAGTCTGCAGAGCAGCAGCCAGGCACAGTTTGGTGTTTTGTCACTCCTCCTTTCAGTGGCACAAGTAGCGTCCTTCCAAAAAGTACACCAGAACCCAATAGAGCTTCTACGGAAGAAGGAAATTTTCTGAGCAAGTTACCTAAATCTTCTCTTTCTTATTTCATTCCTATTTCTTATAATTGTCTCCTCTGGTAATATCTCGTCTCCTTTGGCATTTTCCTCCTTTTCTTACAGAAAGATGCTGTCGGTCCCTTTCATTACTTATCACCTAAACAGTACACAACCAGCTCATTAAATCTTTCTTCATTTGTTCCTCCAGGTGATTAATAGTTTCTGGTGCTTTTCTCAAATTCCCTCTCATGTCTAAATGTTGCTTTGCAACTGCACTGTGAAAACCAGAGAGCAGTTACCTGATTCTTGCATCCCTACCCAGTCCTGTACTCCCATGACTGGTGGGAGGTGTAGAGACACCTTTACCTCACCTATCCACCTCGCCAGTCTTCTGAAATATCTTAGAAAGCTAAAGCTTTCACAACCTACGTGTACTTAGTCTCTCTGACAGGGAAGTCCACGCACTATCCTCTGGCAGAGAGAGCACCAGTGCCATCATGCACACTTTGGTCCTCACATTTTTTTTTCCTCAACAACAGGCTAAGCAGGAAACACCAGGGCCCTTGCACATCATCTCACTCACAAGGGGAAAATAATTTCTATTTCTCTGACAGAGAGCCGGAGGCTTGTTCGGAAACCATGTCAGCTATTACCAAAGCGATGGCAGGAGCGCGTTCCCACAGACATTCACCACCCAGCGACCTTTGCACATCAATAAGTCTGGCAACAACCAGGGAGATACCGAGTCTCCATCTCATGAGAAGCTGGTGGACTCCACCTTCACTCCCAGCAGCTACTCATCTTCAGGCTCCAATGCCAACATCAACAATGCCAACAACACTGCCCTGTGCCGCTTCCCCAGCCCACCCAGCTACCCCAGCACTGTCAGCACAGTGGAAGGCCACGGGACCCCCTTGTCACCCACCATACGTGTGCAGGAGGCTCCTTGGAAACTACCTTCCAAAAGGTAAGTTTCACAGACCAGAGAGTGGGTCAAGGGACCAGGGAGAGGAACACGCATGCAAACACCAGAGCACTGCTGCCTAGCTGAACTCGCCCACCGGACATCACCCAGCCTGCAGCCTGGATTGAGCCTTCTGGTTCTCCACTTGTGTAAAGCCCACGCTGCAACAGACATGCATCAGTTGACCACTGCAAAGAAGTAGCACTCGCACTGACCAACACACTTGATTTCTTTGGGCTTTATCATGAAGCAACCTTTGTAAGAACCAAAAGGAGCCTTATTTATCCCTCCTTCACCACAGGGAGGTGCTTTATCAATTGCTAACTGAAAGACAAAGGGACTGCAATTCATCTCTTAGGTGCCCAATAGGGAGCTTTGTGGAAGTCAGTGATTTTTCATTCCGTGGGTCACATCCCTACAGAGGTCACCAAAGGCATTCTGGGAGGAGGGAGGCAAAGTTTTCAGAAATGCAATACTGTGCAAAGCAAAAAAAAAAATCCCCTTCTCTGGGCAGCTTTCAGGCTGTCTACACACAGATGATGAATACAAAAGGAGTATTATTTTTATCTGTGGGGGATTTTTTTTAACTGTTTCAGTAACAGCAGGAAGGAGATGGAAAATTTTTTTCAGTGCAGAGAGTGGGCAATGTGAAAAAGTGGAGAAATGCTGCCCCAGCAAAAGACAGAATAGGACAATAAGTCGGAGGAAATTCAGTGGGTGCAGAATTGCCCAAGCAGAGTCCAGTGGTTTTTCTATTTCATGTCTTCCTGAGGGAGGCCTCAGGAGTTGCACAACATGTCTTACCATCTGCCCTCCCCCTTGCTGACTTGTGCTGATGTGACACTGCTAACATGGTGTTCTTTTCTCTCCTTGCTTCCTTGGGTATCTTCCTTGAATTAGGACGCATTACTACGAAACACTGGGACGGTACGTGTTCTTCCTCATGCTCTAATGCTCTCTGGGTGTAAGACCCATTGTTTGTCCCATTGAAAGTCCAGATCCTCATCAATGCTGAATATAAGCTCTTCTTTGTGGTGTCAGTAGGGCTGAAAAAGAGGTAACGATCACCATGACATCTCCAGAAAATACTCCCAAGTCAGGGCTTTTCTGCCCACGGGCAGGTAGTGATGCATGGACTGCTTCTAGTTGGTTTCTAGATTTGGGGTTTTTTTAGAGTTTCTAGCCGAGCTCACACATGTAGGCACTCTCTGGTCACAGCACAGTGAAGTACACCGTGGCATGTTCATACAAAAATTCTGTATGGTTTTGGCTAAACACAGACTGTTGAATAGGGGGAGCTGCCATGTAGTGATTTCTCCCCTCTGCAGCTTAGCAATTTTACTTGCCTCCCATCTCAGAAGGAAGGTCACTCCAGCACTGTCCTACAGGCTGTGCTATACCATGCATATGCACATTTCTCCTAGTACTTTTTGCTCAAATGATAAAATAATGTTTCCTATCCAGTCCCTGAAAGATGGAAAAAAACCCGCCACACTGCTCTCTACTGTGGACGCTAGTAACAGACTGATATTGGCTCCAATACCTCCATGTTGGTATCTCAAAGATTGACACTACCTTCAGATTTTACTTTACTCCTCAGAAAACACAAACTCGGAATCAAGTGAAATATGAGGGCCGAGACATGAAACAGAGGGAAAAGGAGGGGGCAAGCAGGGAATTAAGGGCTGTCACGCTTAAGGGTTTGCACAGATCCTACTGAATTCAGTAGAGCACTCTGCAGTTAGTGATGAGAAAAAAGGGACCAAAGATGGAAAAGATGGCAAGGAACGAGAGCATGAGCAGGAGGCAGAGGGGAGAGATGGTGCAGAGTAAGGAATTTGGGAGGCAGACACCATACACCACAGAGCTGAGAGGGTTACAGTTCGTGTCTAGGAGGCTTCTCTGAAATTCGTAACCAAGGCTATTGCAACAAGGGAAAAAGCTGCATTTGCAAGAGCCCGTTTCGGATTTTACTTCAAGTTCAGTGAGGTGTATCTTTGGGAATGTGGTCAGTGTGATGTGCACATTTATAGAGTACACATAGTCACAAATGACAACAGTATGTTTACAGTATTGTGCAGCATTGATTTAAGAAACTCGTTCTCTGAAAGAGGACACAGAAAAGGTTGTTGCTTTGTGTTTGTGAACTCTGCAGCTCTGTTCAGTCATTGATTTTTCTATAATAGCTCTTCAACATTATAATAAACTAAGACAGATGGAGCCTGTCATTCTTGTCTTTATAACAGGTTGTCTTTACCATCTCCATATCTTGACTTGTCTTTTTTGCTCATTAGCTCCAGTTCCAGAGACAGCCAGCTGGCAATTGTTTGCCAAGAGGAAGTGTCTCAGGATGAGACTTATGATGAAAATTTGAATGAAGACATTGAGTACTGTAGTGAACCAAGTCTGCTCTCTACTGAAATGTGAGCTTTGCAGCTAGTCAAGGTGTTTGGGTGGTTCTTTACTTAAGGGGGAAAGGTGGGAAGAGGTGCCGTTTTTCTACAAAAATTTCAATTTATGGGATAAGGCCAGAAGACTTCAGTCAGACAACTCAAATATCAGAAAATAATTCTTAAAAAATGCAGTTCAGCCCTGAGCAGTAACATTGAAAAGGATATCTTTCACCTAGCATTTTCTTTCTCCTCTGAATGAGACATCTGGATCTGCAGGGCCTCCCCCCGCCCATTCCCTTCTACCATCTAATGTTCCCAGATCTCATCTTTAGAGCATTCTCTGTCCCGTCGTCTCTCTCACTGCTCCTGGACCAGTTATAGCTCGAAGTTAGCTTGCTATTGCTTCTATTTGATAGCATGATCTTCCTGGCTTCTCTGCTGGAAGAGGGGTTATTCTGTCCAATATCAGCTGCTTTTCTAGAATCCCTCTGTTCTCCTTTCCAGGCTTGCATACCAAGATGATGAAAACAGACAACTTACTCCACCAGAAAACAACAAAGGAGAGGACACCCGGCACTCTCCGAAGAAAGGGTTTCTGTGCTCCTCAGCACTAGGTAACATCCCAGCGTGACATGCGGGCTCTGTTCTCCTTTGCCTCGACCGAGTTCTCACATCTTGCTGGAGGAATCCCAGCATGTGTGGGCACAGGTGTTGCTGTTTGCTGCATTTAGCTCGTGAGACCAGGGATCCCACAGCGTGCATACAATCCTGATCATGCACATGACTCTACTGACTTCACGCTCAGTCGGTAGATGAATCTGTGGCTGTTTGGATAGTCCATGTGGTCTGTTTGATTAAGCCTGCCTGTGAATTAGGGCAGTTTATTAGTGCACTGTAGACTCTCCAAACAATCACCAGGGAGTCACCGAATGGGCTAGCCTTGAGTATATGGTGTTCTGTTCTGTGTGTATTCAGCAGGGAGAAAGGAGAGGTTGTCTCTTTTGTCTGCTACGAGGAAAACAGTTAATTTCCGATTAAGTTAATACGATACAAATTTGCTTTCTGCTCTAATTGTACCTGGAGATTTTCAAGTGCTTGAGCGTGCAGACTACGCTGAGGCGAAATCCATGAATCACGAGATTTTATGAAAGTATCAGGACAAATGTCAGAGTCTGGAAGAAAACGAGCTCTTTTATGTAGAATATTTTTCAGCCTTTTTCCTGAGTACTGGTGTGGAGAAGAAGGACACTTGGGGGAGAAACTAAAAAGAATCCTGTATATAAAATACATCCTTACAAAAGAAAAGTGACAGACTAGGTAGTGTAGTGTTTAAAATGAGGCTACTGAGTCTTCGCTCAAATCCTTCAGGATGCTTGTACAATTGAGTATTTTAAAAGCATTTACTTTATTTCAAAACTTAAAATATTAGGCAATGACCATTCCTATATCTATCCGTAAGGCCAAATTTGCAGTCAGTCCTTGATACAATGCTTCATTAACTACATTCTAGTGAATATTTATACAGTGATATCATACTCATTTTAGCAGTTTTTTTTCTCTAGAATGAGGAAATACTTTTTATCTGCATTGTACCCTTCGTTCTCTGGGTTGTAACACATTTCCTCCAACCCCTGAGAGGGCCCTTTCTCAACAAATCGATATTATAGATACTTGCTATTTTCAGAATTCTAATTTTCTTTCCTTCTTTAGAAAAATATCAACAGGATCAAGAAGTCCACAAAATATTTTAGTGTGCCATGCAGCTCTGTCTTTAATACTGGATTTATTTGCCATTCTTCAGAAGTAAAGCCTGTGCACTTGTTCATAAACATACTTTGCAGTACTTTTAAATTCCTGCATAAGGAGTACCTTCCTCATATTTACAGAAGTAAAGTTTAATTTTACAGCAAGTAAACAATGCGTCTGTTTCAATAGTTCCCCTAAAATATTTTTCTTTTTCCCAAGAAAAAAAAAGCTTTTTTTCTCTTTCCTTCTTTCCAAATTTTGAAAATGCTTCATGTCTATATAAGCAGCCTTCTATTCACCGGTGAATTCAGCCATTAATTCACTTCCACTTGACCTTGCTATAGACACAGCCTCTTAAACTGTGGTATGTCTGGCAGCTAAGGGACACAGATCACATGCAAGCGGGAGGCCGATGTCACCTGAGCAGCCTGACGTCCCCTCCTGCACGTTCTGTATAGCCAGGCACAGCACCAGAGCCTCGGCTGCCATCATCAGTCCTGCTGAGGGCTTTACCTGAACCAAAGAGGTCTGAGAACACTTCCACTGCTTAGGAGGGAAATCAGCTGCGTGGTATCTACTAGGACAGTGTTTTAAAAGAGGAAAAAAAAAATTATCATCCAGAATTTTATCTTGCAGCTTGCTTGGAAGGCAATGCTGGTTGGTCCATGATGCTTGACTGCTTTTTGTAAATACAAAGGCTTTGGAAAGGGCAAGGTGTTGAGGGAAAGTGGACAGAGCCTAAAATGTGGGTGTCTTTGCTGTATCTCCAATGGGACTGCACTAAAAGAAATTGAAATCAGATTAACTGCAGTGTAGAATGAGTGATGGACACAATTGTGTGTGATTGCTGTTTCAGGTCGAAGAGCATCTTTTCACTTAGAGTGTCTGAAAAGACAGAAAAACCAGGGCGTAGACGTCTCGCAGAAGACAGTTCTGCCTTTGCATCTGGTACATCATCAGGTAAGCGTTAATATCCACAAAGGGCACAGCAATGTAACTGAGACCCTACCATCTGCAGTGCCCCCCCATTGTATCCCAGCCAACTTTTTAAAAAACATTTGGGATAATTTCTCACCCATATCAAAGGTCCAATTTTTAGAAATCGTATTTGCCATCATGTTCATTCCTGCTTTCAAGACTTTTATCATTCCCAGAAGAATGCTACAGGAACATGTCCTTTGGAGTCTGCAGAGTTATCATTTTCTGATGTCCGTGAAAGAGTAAAATAAAAAACTAGCTAAAAGATAAAAATAACTACCTAAATTGCATGCTGCAACTGGCTTTGATGGTAGTATGCATATGAATAAAATGTGCAGGGTCTACTTTCATATTAATTAAAGGTAACCAGTAACTGTAATTAATCATTTTAAAACATCAACTGATTACATGTAATTAATCAGCTTCTTAAGCCCTTTGTAACTGCATTCAGCAGCCCAGCAAATGTATGCCTAGGCACGTACCTAGATGATTAGCCAGCTGTCATAGTCCAAAGTAGATTTGTGTCTTTTAGTTTGATGATGCCACTTTTTGTCGCCATAAAAGAAACAGGTGCAGATGGTAGTGCCAGCCTTGCAAGTGAGGCGTCCTGCTCTCTGCAGTCCCCCAGGGCAGGGCAGAATGGCCTTCCCACCTCCTTAGGCTGCCGCAGGGGCAGAAAATGCCACGCAGCAGGGGCAGGAGGAGCGAGAAGTCAGAGCAGAGGAGTGAGAGATGAGCGCACTTGAGGCTCCTTGGCTTTTCTCACCTCCGCTCCCAGCCAGTTATCCTTTAAGGATCAAGGTCCAGAAAGCAGTGGTCCTCAGAGAGGTGCAGCTGTGGCAGGGACAACCAGCAAATGTGTTGGGGCAGGGAGGAGTGGGCAGCTTCCCACCTTCCCCACAGCAGCAACAGCCCTCCTGAGACTCCCTGCCCTCCCACGGCAGGCCAGGCAGAGGGGACACGTGCCTCCCACTCTCTCAGCCCACCCAGCCGGCGGAATCACCTCCCTCCAACCTGTACAAAGAGGATGGAGCTACTTCATCCTTCCTCATCCCACCATGCAGCTCCAAACCTAGAGGGATGGGGCTCTATCCGCCCCAGTGTCACTCAAGCAGACTGAAGGGTTACACTGAAACAGGCATCTGGCCTCCAGCTGACAACACTCAGCAGTGTTCACATGTTTACAAAAATGTTAGCCTGCAACAGTGCTTAAAACAAGAACATAAAGGTTGCCTCTGCTAAGTGCAATGGATTCAGTTCCTCGTGAATGCTTGAAGGGGTATTCTCACGAAATACTCATACATCATGATATGTAAATATATGCAGCGGATGCTCAAAGCAATCCCTAAGAGCTTCTTTCAACCTCCTCAGTACCTTACATTTTGGATAAAACACCTTGTAAATGTTTCTGCCAGCAAGCTGAAAAACTGGTTCAGTTCTGTCCTGCCTGACAGATCCAGGGCTCTCCTTGAAGTCCCAGCAGTTTAAGGGATGTGCTGAGACCATCGTAGCCTGCAGGGCATGACTTATACAGATGAGTTCTTACGGGCTTGCTTCCTCACTGAAATTTGATAGGAGTCTGACATCTAATTCTTGAGAAAATCTTGATGAAGCTTGTAGGTGACTAATAATTGATTCTTTTGTTCATCTGTCACTGAAATCATCAGCACAGCAGGGGTTATCAGTTCCCAGGGATTTCAGTGGCAGATGGACCAAGCTTCACTTAACTTTAGATAACCTTAAAGTTAGCTGTCTAGTTTAAACCGGTCAGTTCAGTCTCACTTTGGTCAACAGAGGGAAAGAGCACCTCCAAAGGGCAAGTATAAGTCTTGTCTGAGTCTTGTCCTCCAGACAGCATTTTCAGGCAGGTATCCAAAAGAGGCAGGAGGCTTGCTGGTGTCTCTCTACACAGTAGTTAGCTTACACTAGACACATAGCCTTCAGATAGCTGAAGCTGGATGAGACTAACCCCAGCCCGAACAAGGGGATTCTCTGCAACACAATCCACGTGCTTTTGTATTTTCTATGCATTTATTTATTTGCTCATACTAGGCACTAGTGAGCTCTATGAGATGAGCTTATGACTCTGATGGCATTGTTTATAGAAAAAGGCAGCAGTCGCCATGAATAAGGCAGCAGTCGCCATGAATAAGGCACCAGATCAGCCCCGTGCAACAAGGGGCTTCTTGAGAAATTTGTTATAAAAGGAGGCTGGATGACTCAGCGGTTGTGTATATGATTACAGGAAGGACGGGATGGCTTGAAGCATAATCATCAGATATTGGTCCTCCCACCAACAGCAGATGCCTTAAAATCCAGTGGTAGATTTGTAGTTATTGCCAACTTGCAGACATCTAAAATTCACATCTGGTATCTGGTCAGGTTGCACAGTAGATACTTACAGAAAACACAGCAATTGGCAGTAAAAGCTAGCGGTATGGGTGGTGGCAGGGGTGGGAAAATGAATCGCTGTCTCACCCCCTGGAGAAGAGGTGGTGTTTCTGGCAAGGCTATGGGGAGTGGGGCTGCATCCCTCCTGTCAGTACAGCGGCTCCAAGGCTGAAGAACTGTAGTCATGAGAGTTTTCAGTCTGGTGCTTGGCACGAGCACAGGATACACCATTTAAAGGAAAGCCCGCAAAATGAGTTTGCAGGAAACATCCAAACTGTTCCCGCAGCCGGCAGCTGTTTTCACAAGCCTCGAGACCCTCCGGGCCTTTCTTAAGGTAGTTTCTCCAGCACCTCCTCCTTCCAGCCCTGCTGCTAAGAGCAGGCTCTCACTCGTCTTGTTCCTCGTCTGTCCACAGGCGTTAGCAGTGGCCGGCCTGAGTCCCCTGCTCCAGCGAAGCCATTCCCCCACCATGTTCTCTCGGCTCTGTGCTACGCCCCCCGCTACACCCTGCAGCCGTGGCTGGCCGCAACAGACCATCCCGACTCTGCGCCTCGACGGGGCGGAGTCCAGTGAGAAGCTCAACAGCAGCTTCCCGTCAGTCCACTGCGGCTCTCGGTACACTGAGAACACCGGCTGCAGCAGCCCGAGGAGAGCCAGGCCGGTCTCCCTCACCGTCCCCAGCCAGACCGGAGGGAGCAGCAGGCAGTTTCACGGCAGCGCTGGCAGCCTGGTCGAAGCGGTAAGACTGCAGAGTCACGATGGACACGAGCAGTGTCGATGCCAACTAGAAATGCGGCCCTCGGAAGAGCAGGGCAACAGATATATTCCTGCTCACAATGCCGAGGAGCAGGGGAGCCCATCTCCCAGCAGGGGTTAGCAGCATGAATGGGAGAAGGACCGCTGGGGAAAATAGAGCGGTAAAGAGGGTTGTGATGGGATGCAATAGGGTTGGTGATGCAGAGTACTAATGTATGTCTTTGTCTCTGGTTCTTCACCTGCTTTTGAAGGTCTTGATTTCGGAAGGACTGATGCAGTTTGCTCAAGATCCAAAGTTCATTGAGGTCACAACCCAGGAGCTCGCAGATGCCTGTGACATGACGATAGAAGAGATGGAAAATGCAGCAGACAACATTCTCAACGGTAACAGCAAGCAGAGCCCCAATGGCAACCTCTTGCCTTTTGTTAACTGCAGGGACCCAGGGCAGGACAGTGCAGGAGAGGAAGAGGAAGAGGTGCAGAACCCGGATTGTAGAAAAAGTCAGGAGGAGCTCAAGGACAGCAGGATTTATATCAGCAGCCTGTAGTTGCCAGGGCTGGAAGCGATGCTGGTTTTTTATTTGTTTCAATGTTCCTAATGGGTTTGTTTCAGAAGTGCCTCACTGTTCTCGTGACCTGGAGTAACCGGAACAGCGTTCTTCATTCATTTCTGTTGGGACGAGTCGCAGAGTTGGGTGGTGTAAGAAAGCTTTTCAGGAGCGGATATAACCCGAGCACGTGTCCATGAAGAAAGAGTGAGGAGGAGGAGGAGGAAGCGGAGGAGAGCCAGCTCCCTCTTTTTTTCAGTCCCTGCACAAGGAACGAGGACTGCCTCCCGAGCGCGAAGGGGAGCCTCAGCTTCCTGTGGGTGGCCCTAGCCAAAAGGACCCTGCGTCAAACGGGTGTCTTTCAACTTTGCTTGTAAAAATCATTTTGCACATATTCTGTATGAGCCTCACCGTCTCCATGAAGCCAAGGCCCTTTGATTCGGAAGGGGAGGAGGACTTCTTCTGCTGTGGATTCCCGTACCGCGAAGGGGAGGAGGAAGCAGAAGAAGCCCGAGGGCGCCCGAGGGGCAGGCGGCGAGGCTGCCCAGCCCTGCCCAGACTCCCAGGCAGCGCTCTCTGCCAACCAATCCGAGCGCGGGCAGCCACTCCTGCCAACCAATCAGAGCTCGAGCAGTCACTTGCCAGTCAATCCGAGCTCCGGCAGCCTCCTGCCGACCAATCAGAGCTCAGACAGCCAGCCGTGCCAGCCAATGGGAGAGCGGGGAGCAGGCTCTGCGGCGGGGCGGAGCCGCCTGCCCCGCATCGCTGAGGTGGTGGTGGGCTTGTGTAGATCTCTCCTCGTTTTGCAGTTTGGTATTTTCTTGAAAGCATGTTGCAGTTTTTATTTTGACTATTTTATTATTATTTTTTGGAGGGAGAAGGGAGTGTTTACAGCATTTTGTAATCACCTACCTTTTTGTTTTGGTTTATTTTCACCTTTGCAAATGTTAAATTGGTTTGATCATGTTGTATTATTTAAACCGTTTTTTTTTTCCTCCATTGAAATTTGGTAGAAGTATAACGATAGACGAGTTTTACCAACCATTATGTACACCGAGAATTTGTAATTTTATTTGCTAGTAATTGAAACCTCCTTTTTTTGTTGTTGTTTTATAATTTAAAGATAGTAGGCAATGCACTTGATATAGTCTTGCACATTTGAGTGATTGATTTGGGTTCTTTTTAGTGCTAAGTGTATCTGTGAGTGTGGGAGCAATACGGAGCGAGTGTGCGTGCGCACGCATGTGTGTGTAAGTGCATGCAGTTCTCCACATCCCGGTTTGAGCTGCAGGAGATCTGTATCTGGGGCCATTTGAATGCAAAAACAAACCACTGTCTCTGCTTTGGAAAGGGGAATCAGTAACTCTTTGCATTTTCTGTTCCACAAGATATGCAAAAACAATGCAATAATATTAATTTTAAAATACAATTGTAAGTTGTGTTGGCATTAAAACTGTATAGAAAAAAATTGCGGGGGTGGGGGGAAACAAAAAACCAGAAGGCGTTACGCTTCGATATATTCCGTGTGATGTTTTATTGCATTGATAATGTTTCTGTTGAAGAAACCGTTATACTTGAATTCAGGTCAGTTTCAGTATTTTTCAAATATTTTTTTAAAATGAATTGCAATTGTGCCAAGCAAAGATAATGAATTGAATTAAGTTTGTTTAAAAAAAAAGAGAAAAAAAGAATCACTTCTTGTATATTTTGCTGCATGTCAAGTGAATCATTTCGTATTTGGAATGTGCCAAGCTTTACCTTTGAACTTTTAAGTGCTTTTCTACGTGTGGTTGGGGAAAGGGGTACTATTTTTTTTTTCCTTTTTTAATTTGTACAATGAACAAAGTGTACCTGGTGTAAGTAACTATTCTGCAATCCACTGACAGGTTGAACGTTACTGATTTTGCATATCTTGTGTTCATTTTCCTTCTTCCTCGCTCCCTTTAAACATGCACGATGACTTTATTGGTAGAGAATCTTTCTTCCCGAGACCGGGACATTTTATTCAGGCTTTATTCTCTTTCCTTTTGCTCCGTTTCTCTAAAGGTCTCGTCCCACTCAAGGGTGACAAGACCCCCAAGGCCCTTTGGCAGATCCATCCTACATACTCAGCTGGCACCAGCAATTCAAGGAGCGGGGAAATAAAAAACTGCTTTCAAATTTCTTTTATTAAATAGCTGGCCCTGATCGATTATAACAGCATCCTGGGATGAGCAAATGCAAGAGGCACAATCGTTAGCAAAGTAAAATTATCTAACTCTGGTCTGGACTGAAAGCAGAGGGTAAGTGAGGGAGAGAGCCCCGGATCCTTGCTTGGGAGAATTGCTGCAATCTGGTCACGATGCAGATGTTAAGGGGCTTTTTTGTGTTCCTGTGCACGGTCTCATCCCTCTTCCCAGGCTTTAGTGGATGGGTCAGATTCTCAGTCACAAAACATCTGACGGCACAGCATGTCCCAGCCATACTTCCCTACTAGTGAGTGTGAACCTCTCTTGACTTTCCTCACACCGATACTCGGCCCTAACTCGTGAGAGAGGCTGAAAAACCAGGCAGGTGTTGTTAGATTTTATGCAACTGATTTTTGTCTAGACTACTGCTGTTTTTTCTCCCTCCTCAAGGCGGTTCACAACCTTGCAGGTCAGTGCTGAGCTAAGAGGTGTGATCTGACTCAGAGCTAAACTTTCATTCAAATCTTGAGCTTCTGCAGATGCCTGAGAACATAATTTATTGCACGTGTTGAGTGCATTATTTTTGTAATGCCCTTGTTTTTCTTCTTGATTCTCTGAGGCATAAAGCAGAAAGAGCAAAGGGTATTTTTGACAGTGCACTTTTTTCAGTGTCATTTTGAACCGGCCAGTAGCAGCTCAAGGTACCTTGAAAAACATTAAATCCTTTCAAACTAGAGAAATACGAATCCATTTATACAACCATCTGGCATCAAAGTCCTAATTCAAGACTTCCCTGGAGAAAGTAACCAGCTGATGTCAGGCTCATCCTTTCCATCCCTCGTGCCTGTATCGAGACAGGCACGCGAGAGTGTCTCCCTTTGAGAGTTTGCTGCTGCTAGTGCTGAAGTGCTCCCAAGCGACTTGAAGGGAAATAATGCTCTGCCTGGCTGTTTCTGAAAATGAAAGCAGTGTAAGGGCTCCCTATCTCATTTTCTTCCACTAGAAAGTCCATCTGACCCTCCCGGTGGGAGACAGAGGTGTTCTCTGCTCCTGAGAAACGAAGTGCTGATCTAAATTAGTGGTGGCAATGGGCGTTTTGGATGCTTGACGGTGCATGTCATCTTTTAGGATTTTTCTTGATGGGAAGGAAAATGGTGGAAAGGATTGTGCCCCACACGTATTCCCGGTGAAAGCTGTGACTCCCGTGGGGGTCAGAGCCTACCACGGCCAGGGGAAACGCCGCTCTCTGCTGGAAGACCCCTTAGGTCCTGCAGAGTGGAAAACACGTGGCTAGCAGAGAATGCAGATTACTTTTGCAGTTTGAGGGGCAGGTGTTAAATTTAGTAATTGCTGGTGCCGGCTGTGCAAATTTCTCTTTCTGGGGAGGGCGGCATTTTTTTTCTTTTTCATTTGAGGTACTTCCAATGTGCACATTGTGACAGGCCTGAGCAAAGAGCTACTGCCTCCTTCAGGTGAGGTGGAGTCTGGGGGACGGTGGGAAGGCGGGGGCAGGTTTAGTTCCTGGAGTGTCCTTCTTTCCCTATGTATGGGAGTGGATGGTGGGTACAATCACTGTGCTGTGGATGGAAGCTTTGAAGGAACCGATGGCTGAGGAGTGGCATGGAAGGAAAGGAAAGAATGAGGAAAATGATCTGCTGTTTGCCACTGAGCATCTCTGACTTGCAAGAGTACACTGCAGACTAAAGACGTTTCTTATAAAACAACAAACCTCCTCCCTGTATCACTCCTGCTCATTATTCCAGGCAGTACTGGGCCAGCCACACCGGGTGCATTTCTTTTTTTCTTCCTTATTTCTGTGTGGCTGACGTGATGGGGAAGAAAGTGGAACTCATGATCCAGAGCTGGAGTTTCGTTATCCACAGACCTTTTCTGCATCATCTGCCTCTTCAGCTGGACATGTGAACAATGATGGTGTAGATGCTGCTGCTACTGCAGGGGTCCCGCCTGTTTTATTACCCTGCCCACCACACCCCAGCGCGGAGGGACAGCCAGAGAGGCGCCATGTACAGAATCGCATCTATTTCTGCTTTGTTTTCTGACTCAGAACCCTGCCCCCAATGACTATGACAACGGTGACAAGAACAACAACAACAAAAAAAGGGCAAATGCATTTTTTACATTTCTTGATAATTTCCAAAGCAATGTATCATTGCTTTCTTTAGACTGACGCCAATATAACAGTTGTATGGGTCTCAGCCAGGCTCCTGTGTCTTTTCTGCCTGATAGTTTCAGATTGCTGCATGAAAAGTATGCGTGTTTGCACACAGACACAATCGTACGAGGTGACGGCACCGCGAGCCCGTGGGGTTGTTCACCTGTGTCATAGATGAAGTTGGAGGCCTTGCTTCGTACGTGTAGACGAGAAACCCCAATCCGTTGGTCCAGTGAGCTGCAGTGAAGCAGCCCTACTGAGACAGAACTGAGTATCCTAAGATATATGCATGGTCCCGTTGTGACCATCCCCGTGGCAGGGGCAGGGTGGGGGAGAGGAACACTGAATGGGGAATTTGGAGCACAGCAAAGTTGATAAAATAAGTAAATCCAGTCAGGATCTTCTGGTAGCAGTGAGATTTTATCAGTTCCCATAATGAAAACTGTAGTGCATATAAAGAAAGTATTCCAGGCTGACAGAAGCCCCAGTTCCCATCTTGCTAACACGAGGATGGAGGGCACTAGAGGCCGACAAGGTTGTATTGATGCAAAGAATGTAGAAAACAGAACTGGGCCCAGAAAAAATTGATTATATCTTTCCTCCATTTATTTTCTTCTCCAAAGAAGTCTAAGAAATATAAATTTCAATAGCTGCACGGGGTTTCTTTTTTTCTTCTTTTGAATGTTGCAAAGTTTTAAAAGTTTTATTCTGGGTTTGCAAGCCCAAGGATCCGAAAGGTTTCCAATGGGATCTCAGTTCATGGAGCTTTGCTCTCTGTTGCTGCTTTGTTTCTGGACAGCTGAAACCACTATGGCCTTGCTGCTACGAGCCCTGAGATGGGGTGGGTGAGGGCAGAAGCACAGCTGAGAGATATGTCCTGTACTGAAGACAGACTGGGCTCCAATTGCTTTCAGAGAAGTCAGTAGCATCACACTGGAATGGGAAAAAAAAACCAAACTTTTCTGATATAAACTTTAGTGTTCTAGTTAAATCCTCCATTCTTCCCCTGCCCCTTACGGGGGACTTAACTCTTAACACTTGAGCATAAAAACCAGGCCTTCTTTAGGGGCACAGGGCTGGACTCAGTTGCCTAAATGTGGGCATCTACTGCCACTTGAGATACCCACCAATACTCTGCCCGGCCTGCAGCAGCTTGTCCTGAAAGACACGACTCTTCCCCAGGGCTGGTGTCACAGCTACCAGCCCCACCTGCATGGCAGAACTCTCAGGAGGCAGGAGAAAATTAGGCAACTTAATCAAGTCCCTTTCTAAAGGGCTAATTGAGAGGAGCAGCACCAATGACTGATGTAATATAAGGGAATCTTCATTAGCATTACCAAGGGCTTAGTTAGGCACGATCAGGAGCTCATCTCCGCGCTCCGCGCTCCCATGCTGTTGTTTTTCAGGCAGACAGCCTCCGCTCCTGCAGCCTGAAGTTGACGGCGCTCTGCCCAGCCCTTACCTTAGGCCAGGGTTAGCGGCTGCGTCCCAGGCCCAGTGGAGCGGGGGCAAGCCCAGGCGAAAGCAGGCGTCACTCCACCCAACAACAGATTTTTTCTGCCAGTGTTGGAACAGCCCCTTTCCAAAGCATTTTCCTATTCAAGACAGACCCACAAACTCGGATACCATTCATTAGCCTCATCGTTCAGACTATGAAATACCCCTGGTTTTCTGTTGCATTTTGCATTTTGTCCAGCCAGGCAAAATGCAAGCTATTTCCCAAACAGGCTGTTTATTTTAATATTTTAAGCATCCTAAGCCAGTCTGCTCCCATCTCAAGCACCTAGGTAGACTGGCAGCCAATACTACCTAAACATCATCAACCTTACGATTGCTCACAGAAGTTCAAGCTCATTCAGTCTTGACAGTTTGAATGTGGGATGATTTCAGAGGAGGAGGAGTGAGATTGTAAATATCTCTTTGACAAACATTGCTGCATCACACACAAAAAAAGGGGAGATACTTTTAAAACTGCCTTAAAAATCAATTCTGAATGATGGAATCTCCCTCCAAATGATTGCCGCTTGGTAGAGCAAAGGATAAGTCGCTTTGGGTGAATTCTGGCAAGAAGTGGTTGGAATCTAGTCCAGTTTCAGGAGTGAAAGTGTAATTTAGGAGCTGATCTCTCACTCAGTCTGAATTCACATCAGCGCCAATGACTGAGCACTGCAGGATCAAAACTCTTTAAGGTCTGGGGGGGGTGCTGTATCTGGCCTGCATCGGCATGGTTTGGGTTTGGCCCGGCAAGGTACTGCATACCTGTGTTTCCCAGTGACTTCAGGGAAGATGGGGTTCCTCAGCACCTCTTAAGTTCAGGCCCTGGAGCATCATTTCCTGCTCTGATCATCAGCTATAAATGTTGATAAATATAAGTGTTTTGCCTTCATTTGAATTGCCCAGAGCTGTAAAATGACCTCTCTCAAGTATAAATCAGTCCAGATATAAACCTCCTCTCCCACTCTTCCCTACACTCCCTGCCCACCTTCCCAGCCCTCCCTTGCACCTCCACCCAAGCCCTTCCCCGTCTCAATTCTTCACCTCCTTCCACAATTTTATATCTAGTTTTCATGAACCCACAGAAATGCTTTTGTAAATAATGCTGTACAGTTTGTAACCGTCATGTAAGCCTGTCATCAGTGCCAGAGTCCGTCTTGCCCTCTCGCACGTTTTAAAATCAACAGAGGAAACTTAGAGTGAATGGCCCGCCAGTGAGCTATAGGGTCATCTCTGTGTGGGACAAATGTATATTCCTGTAAGATTGCATTTTTATCTAAGGAATGATGTTATTTTAAAATTGCTAATAAATTTCTAAACAATGTCCAGATTTGTTTAATATTGTAAATGTTATCAGAACTCCTTTGACATTGCTCCCTTCTCTCAGCAGTGGCTGACAAATAAGACAGCTTCCTGCAGCCCCTTATTTCCCATCGCCAGTCCCGTTGCCGTTCAAGGGCTCTCTCTCGTGCATTTCGGGGCCTGCAGAACAGTCTTGGACAGTCACAGCCTGCCCCGTTAAACAGTAACTTAGGAAATCCGATCACTCTTTGTACTGTTGTCACTACAGAAATTCTGCCGTGTCGTGATGTCCAAAGTTTGACTCACGCATAGCTACACATTTTCTCCACAGGATTCTTTTTCACCAAGCGTATGCATCAAAAAATGAATGCCCGCAGCCTAAATAGAGTGTAATTAGTATATACGTAAGCCACAAAGTTAATGGGACGATAATAAGTAACATACCACGCATTTACTTTTCGATTGAACAAATTTGTTCTACCATGGTTATCAAGCAATTACGCTGCAATGCCAGCTGAGCACTGTATTTGCTGTTGCAGCACTATAAATCATAGTGTACCCAGGCTGAGTGCATTGGTATAAGATCGAGTGAAATAATGTCTAAAGAAAAGAAGAATGTTTTTCTTCAGTTACGTGTGTGTATATATTTTTCCCTGATTTGCATGCAAATGTCAGAACTGCAGGCTTTGCTACTACTATTAATTAGTGGTGTCACAAAATGATAAAACCCAGGAGGTGATTAAAACCTGTGGATGTCATCAGCGTGAGGCGTTGGAATGGCAGAACAATCACCAGAAACCGTTATCTCCAGGCTCAGCCCAGCCCTCAGTTAGACGATTGCTACCACAAAACCACACAAAACCGCCGTGCGCTTGGCTGTCAGTGGAAGCCCAGCAAATGGGTCAGCTTTGCTGGAAAGCTCGCTGAGCTGGAAACCCAGCTGAGCTCCCTGGGGCCAGGCTACAGCTTTGTGTGAAAACCATGAGGTGAAAAACACGGCAAAAACCGGGTGAAAGCTGGCTGCGGGTGTCCTGCAGTGCGAAGAATGGTGTGAAACCTGTGAGACAGCTGAACGCGGTGAGCGTCAGGAGCGAGCGAAAGGTTTGCGCAGCCCCCTGTGAACTGGATGCATTTAGAATAGCCCCACGACAGGACAAACACAGCGTACGCCTACAATGCTTTCTATGGGGTGGTTGCAGACCGCCGCTGATGCCGGCGTTTAATGCCGACGGTATTTAGGCGAAGCCAGGGGCGTGCAGCAGGGACGATGAGCACGCAGACCTCGGGAACCCCTCCGTCTACTCGTGAACGCCAGGACAAACCCCGGGCAAAACCAGGTTTGGGTCCTTGGCCCCGGCCTCTGCCCGCAGAGCTGCCTCCAGCGGGGCCGCGCCTCCCGTCAGGACTCGCTCGGGCGGGGAGGCCGGGGAAGCCGCCGCCGGTCGCGGGCACAGACCGGGGCGCTGCAACAACCGCCGGTTCGGGCCCGGCCCGGCCCGGCCCGGCCGCGCCCTCCCAGTCAGCCCGCCCCGCCCAGCGGTTACTGGCGGCGGGCGGGCTCCTGGGACGGGACCGCCACCGCCCCACCGACCGCCCCGCCCCGCAGCAACCTCAGCGCCGCCCCGCCGCCGCCGCGGCCCCTCCTCAGGTGAGGGCCGGCACCGCCCCGCGCCCAGGTCGGAGCCCGGAAGCCCCGAGGCCCTGGCGGCGGGGCCATGGCGGGCGCGGGGCCGCGGCGGCTGCCCCTGCCCCTGCTGCTTCTCCTTCTCGTCGTCTCCCCCATGCCGCCCGCCGGCGCAGCCCTGCGGCTGCTGCTGGGCGCCGCGCCGCCCTTCACCTGCTCCCAGCCGGTAAGCGCGGCGGGGTCGGGAGAGCCGGGAACTCGGGGGTGCCGGCAGGCGGGCGGCGGGGCCGGGCAGGGCGCGGGGCCGGCGGCGTCCCCGCGGCCTCCGCAGCGGGCCGGGCCGGGCCGGGAGGCGGGGGTTTCCCGCTTCCTGCCGTCTCTCGCGCCGCCAACGGCCGCTAACCGCCGGTGTGCCGCGGGGTCCCACGCGCGGCCGTCCCCGCGCGGCTCGGGGCGGGAGAGGGGCGAGGAGCCGGCGGGGCGGGGGCGGCCGGGAAGCTGCGCTGAGGGAGCGGCTTCTCCGCCGGGGCTGCGGCGGTCAGCACCTGTCGGGCGGGGGGAGCGGTGCTCCCGGCCGGGGCCTGGGCCCGGGCCCGTTCCGCTCCCTGACAAGCGGGGAGCGGCAAGTGGCGCTGGGGCAAACGACCCTGGAGCCACCTCAGTCCCGGCCGTGGCCTCGCGTCCGCAGGCGGCTCCGGCGGGCAGAGCGGCGGGAGGGCAGCGCTCCCTGGTGGGGCGAAGCTGGCGGCGAGCGCCGGTCCGAAGAGGAGCCTGGAAGCGGGGGGAACTGCCTGGGGTGGCGGCGGACGGGCCCCCCCCGCCGAGCTCTCGCCGCCGGCAGCGGGTGCCCTCGGCCCGTCCGAGGTCGGTGGCGGTTATGATCCTGCTGCTGACCTCATCCTTGCGTCACTCTGTGTTGCTCAGTTAAGACCCAGTACTTGTTTTTGTACGGTTTGGGGGGGCGTTGGTTGTGGTTGATGTGGGCTGTATGTATCAAACAACTGTACGTAGCGCACAACTGCATTAATTTAATGTTAAACTAGAATTATGAATACTGCAGAATTAGCCTGGCTGCCAGGAAACGCCTGTCACTAACATGAGGGGCCACAGCTGGGGCTGAGATTTGCTAAAACTGCCTGAAGTTACTGAGCAGGATGTAAGTCTTTGCTAATAGTTGAGGTTGCCTAATGTCCTAAATGTTTTAACCTGTTCCTTGCAGCTGAGGGTTTTTTAGGAGGAAGCAGGGACTCTCTGCTGAAGGAGTAGGTAAACAAACATTATACATACTTGAAATTTTGAAAAGCCAGATTTTGGTTGCCTTTTCTCGGTGTGAAACCAGCCAGAGAGGATATAGATTGAGAGGTGCAGATGTGGTGTCTATAGAAAAAGTGAACTAACCAACCTGAGGTAACTTCGGCAGCCTGAAGTATGAACTCCTAGTTGGTCTTTCTCTCTCTGGGTTTTTTTGGGGTTTGTTCTGGTTTGGTTTTGTTTAGTTTTTTTTTTTTTTTTTGTCTAAGATACATGTAAAGGGTGTGTAGGAGGGGGAAGAGATCTAGTTTTGCTTTTTATTTCTGTTAACAATAGCACTACATGCACAAACAGGATAATGGGCAGCTATCTTCTAAGCTAGAAAGTTTTAGATGTCATGATGCACTCTCAGCAGTCTAGCAAAGGCAGCTAGTCAGATGTAGCTATAGACATATGTAAACTAAAATGTGTCCTTTGGGATGAAAGCTTGTATAATCTTTTCCTGTACACGTTTCCTATCCTTTGTCTGTTCTGCCTCCTTTCCTAATGTTTGACCATATCCTTACTCCTGTTTTACCTGACCTCTGCTCTGCTGCCTTCACTCCTATTTACCCCAAGAAAATAGTCCACTTCTGCACTTTTACTTTAGGCTGGACATTGTGGAATTACAAAATGCAAAATCTTAGCAAAGGGGAGAGAGGACATTACAATATTGCTTAGGCATCTAACATAACCATGGATATCCCAAACATTGTTAGTCACACAGAGCTTGAGCGCGATACATGATGGAGTTTCTGTGAGTCCTCGGATGCCTGGGCTTTGACTGACTTTGTCTTCCTGGCTGTACCTCTCTTTTTAGGGAATATGAACCCACAGTAACTTGGTGAGGGGTTCACCAGTACATCACCGACTTTCACTGCGGAAATGCATTGCCCCACACTCTGGGTGTGCTCATAGATCAGTGAACGTGTAAGCCTGCTACTTTGGCCTTTTCTTTCAGTAAGCCATTTTCTAAAATGCAGACAGACTTAAGAAAAATTAGTTGGCTTAAGCCAATGAGCAGCCTCTTCAGAAGCAATTGTGAAGCTGCTGACACATATAGGAAAAAGTACCATCAACTGAAGTTATGATAGTTGAAAACAATTTCCCCTTCCCTTTCTGTCGGTTGCACTGTTCTCCGAGGACGATTCAGTAACCCTTCCAGTGAGTGACTGCGGTGTGGTTCAGAAGGGAAGCCGTTGCTGAGCGGGGTTGGTAAGACCCACTTCCTTTTTCTAACCCACTACACTCGAGCTGTTGCTGCTGAGCTTCGGAGTAGGTCAGGGCGAGCCAGCAGTTTTTTCAGTAAAACTTTCATGTGGCAGAGGCTGTTTTGGAGATGGAGTGGTGGAGGGAAGATGTTACATCAGTATCGGTAGACACCTGTAAATTGCGAAAGTAAAACTAAATGCTCGTTAACAGCTCATCTTATTAAAATGCCAACAAATGCACTTAATGGGCCTTATTCACCACCACTCCATCAAACCTGCTTAGCTGTAAGGCTGAATAGTACAGCTGCAAATCCAGTTCCTTCTAGTAACTATTATTTGAATATGTCCTCTGCAGGGAGGTAGGGTTCAGGGTTTTTTTTCTATGCACTGAGGAAAAATGTCCCACGGCTTAAATACCCATCTGGGTTGTTCACCATCAAGTGTTTAATCACTGTGTTCAGTCATTGGGCCGTAACTGTTTCACAGTACAGCATGCCTCGTGTCCTGGAGGAATGCAGTGTTTGTAACCCTGCCATCTTTAAGGGGCTGGATAGGTGTGCGTAGTTTGGTCTTTGAAATCCATCTTGCCAGCTTGATGGGTATTCACTAAAAGTCTCTGGAGAAGAATTGATGCAACATCTTTATGAAGATGAGCAATGGTGGTGCGTGTGAAGAAGACTTTTCCTGGTCCTCCTTTACAAATGCGTTCATTTTGCCGTTGATATTGACCGACTTCTCTCATTCCCCTCTGTGTCGTCTTTTTGCTGTGTAGGATGTTACTATAAACCATGGTGACGCTTAGCACTGCTAAAATATTTCTGGACTTCTTGGCACAAAAAGGATTAGTGATGAAAACCACCGAACTTCAGCATAAAAAGGGTTAGTGATCAAAACGACCAAAATATGATAAAGAAAACTTTAAAACTGATTTTTGTGAAGAAGCTTTAGCTTTTGAGTTTGGATTTGATTTTGCTGAGAACTTATATGAGGGCAAGAGAAAAACTTAGAAACTATAGAGAAAAATGCTTAAAAAATAAAAACAATTTTGTAGAAGATAGTTGTTTCCTACCAGCCTTAAACAAACCATCTTTTGGTAGTTATTCCTGTAATGTGTTCATGTCCTGTTGGTCTCTGCTCCTTTTAACTAAGGACTCAGGAAAGGGGAACTGCAGTAAACTTCAAATTGGCCAAGCCCCAGAAGATATGTGGAATGGCTCATACGTGAAAGGAGATTTTGGGAAGCCAGAGTCCTTCCCATTCAGCAGCCGCTCTTTAAAGGAAAACTGGATGCTTGCCCAGCTCACAGCAGTTTTTTGCTAGTTACCACAGTATCCTGCTGGGAAATCTTGGGCTCCTATTAATTTAATTGAATTGTTATGCCATGGTGCTGTTAATCAGTTTCCCGTTTTTTTCAGATTCGTATGATTCTCCACGGCATATGGTCTGTTCTTTTTTGATGTCAAAAGCAAGAAAAATCATGGAAAAAAGGGTGAAAGAAATAGTTGCTTAGCTTTCTTTGAAAACATAGCAAGTAAACATGAAGAGCTGACTGTGCCTGTCGTTTTCTGCTGATAATAGTTTCAGGCATCACCTCACAATCGTGTTGTTCTCATATTTATGCCTCCCATGTCTGTAGCTTTGTGTGTTGGGCCTGCAAGGCAATGGGAAGCTGATGAGAAGAGAGCATCTCGGTTTAAGCCTCTTCTTCTATAATAACATGCAGAGCGTGTTGCCTGGCTGTGGGGCTCCATCTTCAGTTTTTCTGTAGAGCTCTTCATTTTTGTTCCTTCTCCTCCCATTTCTCCGCTTGTCTGTTGTGTGTGGACTTACACACATCTTAATTCTGTCAACGCTTCTAACATGCTTCTAGCTTTATGTGGGTGAGCAGAAACAATCAACGCTGTAATTTTATTTCTATTGTATCATCTAAATTTGTGCTTGCTCAAGTAGGGAAACTAGGTTAAATACTTCTGCTGACCACAGCTTGTTAATGCACTCTGAGCGAGCCAATGCATCAGATAAGGTTTTGGGATGGTTGGACCTTTACAAGGGAGAACCAGCAGGTAGTCCCCTGGTGCTGAGAAGGTAGCCAGTGCAAATCTGGAAGTAGTTCACTTATTTTACTGCAAAACCAAATGGCTTCCTGACTTTTGGATGTCATTCTCTGGAGTTACACTTTCTTGGTACAAAAGTGTGCCCTCAGCTGCGGCCCAGTCCAATTCACCTGGGCAGTATCCAAAAAGGAGATGAGGGTTTTCATGGTGACTGCTTCCTAGGTATCCTTTGGGGTTGTTCTGTCTCTGCCTGCATTGTGGCTTTATCGTCATCTTCTGTTATCTTTGCTTTCTTATGCCAATAGCAAGGACTTCCTGGCTGGATGAATTGTTCTTGTGGGCATTTTGGGCTGTTAGGTCATCCCTGTAGTGCTTTGGAGACTGCGAAGGGAGTGGACCAACAATTGAGTTGGTGCAGGCTGCCGTGTGGTGGGAGAATCCTTTTGCCCCCCTCTTGTGGTAAACCTGCTAAATTCTTGACTAACTGGTGGCAGCTTAAAACACTCCAACATAGTCAGCTGCACGTTAAAAAAAGTGTTACTGGCACAGCAGGTAAACAGGCTAGTGTGGGGCAGGAAAAAAAACATATGTAGGTAGCCCCTTGAAAATCCTGAGTAGGGTTGGGGAACAGTGACACACCAGAAAAACTATTGTTGTTTGTCCCTGTAGAAACCCAGTGTTGCAAGGTAGGAGATATATTAATTGTCAAGTTTCAGTTCTGAATCCTCATCAACTGACTGATGGTTCCTGATTAAGCTCCTGGCTTTTTAATGAATGTTGGAAAGGGCACAGCCTCATTGATGCTGGGAACACCATTGCGAACACTTTACCTGGGACAATAGACCTGGAGGAAGAGACAATCCATTTATCTGCTGTGCTGGTTCAATATTCACATTGATCATAAAAGAAAAGAGGGGAAATGCAGCACTTCCTCATTTAACCATGTCTTATATGCTGATAAACAGAAACACCAGCACTCAAATGAAAGCAGATGTTGCTGCTCTTCAGGCAAATAATGCCTTATAATTTATATAAGGGTTTTATCATTATGCAGTTTACAATAATTACTGATAACTGCAACAGCACAAGGACAAAATGACTGAATATTAAGTGACAGGTTTTAATAGAAGTCATTAAATTACGAACAAAAAACATGGTTAGTAGCCAACTATTTCTGTTGCCTGTTGTGAGTTCATCCCAGCTGGCAGCTCAGCCCCACACAGCCGCTTACTCTCTCCCCTCAGTGGGATGGGGAGAGAATTGGAAGGGCAAAAGCAAGAAAACTTGTGGATTGAGATAAAGACCGCTTAATAGGTAAAGCAAAGGCTGTGCGCACAAGCAAAGCAAAATCAGTAATTGATTTCCATCAGCAGGCAGATGTTTAGCCATCCCCAGGAAAGCAGGGCTTCTTTGCATGTAATGGTTACTTGGAAAGACAAGCGCCATCACTCCGAATGCCCCCCCCTTCCTTTTTCCCTCAGCTTTAATTGCTGAGCACAAGGTCATATGGTCTTGGAGTATCCCTTTGGTCAGTTGGGGTCAGCTGTCCTGCCTGCCTCCTCCCAAATTCTTGTGCACCCTCAGCCTACCTGCTTGCGGGGAGCAGTGTAAGGAACATAAAAGGCCTTGATGCTGTGTAAGCACTGTTCAGTAATAACTAAAACAATCCTGTGTTATCAACACTGTTTTGGTCACAAATCCGAAGCACAGCACCACACCAGCTGCTGTGAAGAAAACTAACTCCATCCTAGCCAAAACCACTGCACCTGTTTATGCAAGGAGCATTATCAGGCTAAATAATTTACCTAAGAAAGTCTGATTAAGCATTTGAAGTGTTAGGAGTAATTTTTTTTTTCATAGCTTAATCTGCTTTTCCATACTGGTAGTTACAATTTATATTTTTTTCTCTTTTTCAGTGATTGTAGTTTAGCTAGTTTCGGTTTGGTTTAATCAGCGCTTGCTTGCTCGCTAGGTTTTTTTCCACTATCAAAGGATTTAGGTTGCAGATGCTATGTGGGAGTGTTTCGAGCTGGGGGGAAGGAAACCTGATTTGGGAGGTACAAAGTTGCAATAACATTTCTATAACTATGCTTGTAACCACCTTAAGTCCAACAGGATCTAAATACTCAATGGAGGATTTGTCAGTACATTTGCCTGCAATAATTAGGTGCAGTACAAGAGTTGAAGTACAGTTCAGACTAAATTGTATTTATATTCAAATTGATCAGGTTGATTCCCCTAGATGTGGCTGGTTTGACCTTTTGAGCACAACAAAAGTAAAGTACCTCTTACATGTTGTTACACGTTGACATTAAGTTCATAGATTTATTTTGCTCTTGGTTATGTTAGAGCTCCTCTGCGCCACACAGGCACTGCTACAGAGTTTTGGGGCCATTTGTCCCAAGACTCCCATCTAGCCAGACCCTGTCTGGGTGTTTCCGGAGTTGTTAGTGCAACAACCTCGCAGTGAGGCTGGGGATCCAATGGTGAGTTGAAAACTCTGAAAGAAGATCCAGAATGAAGATAAGGGAGAAGGCAGGTGGCTTCTGCAGGTGAGCTGCTAACATCTGGGGATCGGGGGAGAAAGGAAGAGAACAGAGTGAGAGAACAGCAAGGAAAGGTTAAGTCTGTCACTGTTTATCCTTTCCCTCCTCATTTATAAAAGAAACTTTGATTAACAGTGCAAAGTAATCAGAATATTTGTTCTGACTCTGGGATGTTGCCTTAGTCCTAACTTAGTGCAGCAAAGATGATTTCAGTTTGAAAAAGACAATGTTGCTAGCTGTCTGGTAGGAAAACAATTCTTCGCCAAAGTTTAGTTCTCAGGCAAATTGTTATATAGATTTGTATATATTTAGAAGGTCAGAGTGGCCAATTAGGCAGATTCCTTCCTTTGAACTGATTGAAATATTTCCTAAATGATAATGAAGTTGGTCAGTATTACACAACTTGGGTGTTGCACTGAATCCTTGTCAATGTACCGTAACTTGGGTACATTTGTAGTACTGCTTATTGGAGTGTGGATGTATTACTTGTGAAGGGTGCCTGGAGACTGGATTTATACCTGTGTATTGTTTTGACTTGTGTAACAAAAGCTTGGAAGAGATTTTCGGTTGGTTGGTTGGTTTTGTTTTGTTTTGTTTTTTTTTAATGTAAGCATGAGGAGCTTAATGCCAAATCTGCCTGCTTTCACTCAAGGTTTGTAGGAACACAAATATTAGCTGAAATGTGAGTGTTAATGTCGGAAGTATTTTTTTTCATAGTCAGTAGAACTCTGCTCATGTTTGAAATGGGTTGCTCAGCACAGCTGGTATGATATCCGATTTAATCAATTGCTTATACTTTGTATTTCCTTCAAATAATAAAAAGCTTATTAGTTGATGTGATGTTTTGTTTTCACTAGGACTTCTTCAAAGGCAGGAGGTAGTTCTGGCTTGTTACAAGCCGACGAAAACCAGCACAGCTGGGAAAGAGCAGTGCCCGCCAGGCCTGGTGGTTTGTTCCCAGCCTCTCCTGTACAAGCAGGAGCAGAGGTGCAGCAGAGCAGAAGGGCAGAAGATCTGGTTCACAACTGACCTCCCTTCCTCCCCTTGAGTCGGTTTCAGGCTGTAGCCGGGTGCCTGTGTGGTCACACGCATGCTTGTGCCAGCGCAGGGCAGGCTGCAGTGCTGGGGTGTCAGTGAAGGGAGGTTTCGGGCTGCATCTCTGTCAGCGATGGTGTCTAATGCCAGCTTAGCATCTGTGAAACTTCCCTGTTCGTGCCACTCTGGAGGGCCTGTTCACTACTGAAAAGGCATAGCTGGCTTTTTTAAGCATCCGTCCCTGAAAATGTAAATACAACCTTGGATAGCCATGGCTATGCCGCATTAATAAGCTAAGCCCCAAATACACTCGGAGTTGACCTTAACAAGTTGCAGAGAGATTAAAAGCCCTGCTGCCTTGCCTCCTCCACTGGAATGAATTATATTGTGGCAACACTGTGACAATAATATCCACTTTTATATGTCAAGGCATAGGAAACAAGTGGGAGGAAACCTAGCCCTCAGCTTGATTTACTATGTCAGTGAAAACTTCAGACTTCCTTATTGCTAGGATTTTGCATCACATTAACCAAGCAAGCTTACGTGCTTTTTCCCCGGTGACCACGGGGTCTTCCAGTGTAATTGAAATGTACCTGGGGGGAACCAGGCAGAGCCCATTTAACTTCTGGTTGCTTCTTTATGTTCAGAACATCTTTATCCTTAATATGAAAGAGTCTAATTCTGATTTTTTTTTCTTCATGGTTTGCCTCTCAAATATATTTCTAGAACGTAAAATCACCATATCCTACTTACAAGCCTGGCACTTACTAAATGTTGTTTTTTCCCTTGCCTTTTTCTTAGGAGGCATCAGGAAAAAGACCAGCCATAACTGATGCAGCCTTTATGTTCAGAAAATACAGGACCTTTCATCTCTGTGTGCTACTAGTCATTTATTGAATTTACATTTTTAGAATGTCATTGCATAGTGGTTTTGAACCTAAACATAAGATGAAGGGGATGCCCTGCAGTAGGCAGTATGTAACCCAGT